>NW_026732031.1:257500-262588 GCF_028476545.2 Physella acuta
GAATCTCATTACCTTGGCTTAGGCGCCAAACCCTGGGAGTGAAAGCTAAATTAAACTAAGCTAAATTCAATCAAGGGGAGAGAAGCAATGCTGAGAATAAGGGGGGAGAAAAAAGATAAAAGTTATCCAAGCGGTACTTACTACCGTCCGATTGAAAATCGATGGAATGGAAGGCTTTTTGTAGGTGTGTTTAAATACTTTAAGGAACTCAAGGAGTTGTTTTTTTTTTCATTTTTTTGTTTTCTTTTTCTTTTTCTTTTACGACTTGTATTAAATGTCTTTAATAAAACCAAAAACAAAAATCATTTAATTCACTGTACTTCAAAATGTTGGTCAAAATATAATCCGTTGCTCATGATTCAATACACCTTGTAACATTTTTGTATTGGCGTTTTTTTTTTTTTTTTTGGAGATATATCAACGTTATTCTTTTAGTTTCCATTTAAAGACGGTATGACGAAAGGCGGTGTTACATACCTCATCGGTAATCCAGAGATCCGCCCATCGCTTTTAAAATATTCTTTTCAAAATACACATAAGACTCCCCCCCCCCCCATCCTCGTTTCATATATCCCTTAAGTGTACCTTTGTGTCAGGTTCTCTATTTCTGTTTTAGTTATTTACCCGCTAACCTACTTTTCTTTTACCGGTTAGTTGTTACCCGCTAACCTACTTTCTGATACCGTTCTAGTTTCTAACCGCCTAACCTACTTTTAGACTTGCACACCGCTAGGCGACACTGTCCCTTCGAAGTTCTAAAGTTATCTCATTTTATACACAAATCAATCCAGCTACATAGACAACGTCAGTAAATTTTCAACGCCCCCACCTCTTTTTCCACCCGTATTGTCATCAACAGCACATAATCTGCAAAATGAACAACCAATCTTTTAGTTGTGGAATGAAATCGAAGTATAAAAAAAAATCATTCCAAAATAGTACACACACATAAAAAATAAAATGGAAGTTATAATCGCCCTAGGTCATTAGACACATATCGTGCTATGTCGACGCCCACACCTACACCTTCCTTTTCCAAACAAACCCCTTATTGCACCACAGCATGATAATAGAATAACGAATTGCTATTGTGCACGTAACGTTACACAAGTAACCGCTCATCAACACCCCCCATGTGTGTGTAGGGAGGAGGGGGTGAGGGGTCGGGTCCCATGTGACAGCAATCAGCCCGTCCGTCGGGCTATAGAACACCCCTCAATAGATCAACTCCTACACGTCCGTTCTGTAGCGAGTGGACATGAGTTTTTCTATATGGGAAAGCTCGACATTTCGTTCAAGGGGTGCTCTTAAATCCTCAGTTGGCGATTGATGATAATTAGATGTGATACTGTCTAGGATAGAGTTTTATGATAATTAGATGTGATAATGGCTAAATTATTTATGTTTTGTTTTTAAACAATTCAAATTGAAACTTATTTTTTTAGCTCCGATTGCAAAAAAATATATTTTAAAATAGGTTGTATTATAGGCTACGTCCTTTCTTACAGAATAATGAAATGTTTTTATGAAAGTTGTACATTGTGGAGTATGCTTTAGATATTTTTTTCCTTTTATTTGTTGTTGTTGTGACTAAATTGACTACATAATTGCCAAGATTATCCACAATATTGCCACACCTTTAGTACAAAACGGTCAAGTTGTGTACGGTTTACTAATTGGAGATAATTAACAGAACAATTAACTCAACATTCTCCGTCAGCTGTCAGTCTACAGGAAACGCAATTTACATATGTATACATAATGTGAAGGACAAATAAAAGCATTTAAAGCAACCTTCTTCGTTTTCGTTTTTGATTCTAGTGTTGGAAGTTGATTCCCTCCAACACAATCAAGTATTACTTCTCAACTTGTTATGCGCAATACAGACCTTTGGCTCTGATTTCAGCAACAATTTGAAACAGTTCATTATTTATAAATAAACTGTGTTGTTGTTGAAGCAATATAAAATTTATTTTAAAAACTATTTTACGATCTTAGGAGTTGGCTTTAGTAGAAGGTGTGCATGCGAGTAGTCGAAACAAATTTATAATCGAGCGTCTTAGGAAATACAATTTAAAGTCTAGTTTCTGCTTAATTATTTAGATACTTTTGTGTGTTTACACGTGGGATAGGGGGGGGGGGAGCGAGTGGTTGGCAGGAGAATTATGGAAGCAGAACCGGTTGATTCTCTTGAGAGAAGGAAGCGGATAGGTCTGGCGGTACGGCTGGAAACAATCGATGCATTATGGTTAAGTGGGTTAGATAATACAATTAGCGGGGGGCTGACACTTCCTTTGTGGGCGGTGCTGGTGTGTTGTGGGTGGGGGTGGTGGGGGCGTTTAGTTGGTTTTTTTTTATGCGGGTGGTAGTGTGTTAGTTTTGTATGGGGGAGGATATGTGTAAATGGTTAATGGTTGTTGGAGCTTGTTTAATTTTTTTAATGCATATGGTAGTGAGTTAGTTTTGTATTGGGTGTGCTAGTTTTTGTGTGGGGTGTGCTAGTTTTTGTGTGGGTGTGCTAGTTTTTGTGTGGGTTTGCTAGTTTTTGTGTGGGGTGTGCTAGTTTTTGTGTGAGGTGTGCTACTTTTGTGTGAGGTGTGCTACTTTTGTGTGAGGTGTGCTACTTTTGTGTGAGGTGTGCTACTTTTGTGTGAGGTGTGCTAGTTTTTGTGTGGGGTGTGCTACTTTTGCATGGGGTGTGTTAATTGTGTATAGGGTGTGTTAGTTTTGCAAGGGGTAGTGTTCGTTTTGTATGGGGTGTGTTCGTTTTGTATGTTTGTGTTATTTTTGTATGGAGGTGGTGATGAGTTAGTTCTGTGTGAGGATCATACTAATTCGACCCAGTAACCCCAAGAAACTCAATCCCAGCATTTCAAATGTAACCATCTGTCCATTCAACTAGGACTGTCCGTCATATGATATAATACTTTAATAACACACCCATAGCCCACTCGTGTTTTTTTTATGTGCTCTATACGTGTGTACACTTTTTTTTCCACCAACTGAATTCTTCCGATTTCATTACATTCTAAACAGACAGAAACAGTTTCTTTTAGTTAGTCAACACAGACACTGTTTATATTTCCATGTATTTGAGAGTTTGTTTTGTCCACGATTATGTATTGTAATGGGGTACTCGAGAGACAGTTTTGTAGTTAACATCTGTGCTGATGTTTTTATAAATTATTGATTATTCTATTTGTTGCTGATTACATCAGCTTGTAGTTTCACTAAGTGCTAGTTTAATGGACTTAATGACAATCTGTTTAGTCTAGTTGAAAGCTACACACATACACGCAATGTGCTTGTATTGGTGTGTTGTCTATATTAACGAGTGTGTGTTGTTGAAATCACAGTGTTTCAATGTTTAGTTATTATTGACGAGTGTGTTGTTAATAACACGGTGTGTTATGAAAACTTAATATGCTGTGGTGTTACTATTGACCCCGTATTTTCTTGATAAGTAAAAACGATGTACTGTTGTAATAGACCCCAAAATGTTCTGGATAACTCAATATGTTGATGTTATCCATTCACAAGCAAGTTGATACTTATTAAACACGGTATTTGTACCCATCAACACGTCCTTTGGTACATCAATAATATTTGTCTTTGTTGCCACAGCGTGTTATTTTTAGATCATTTTCTTTTCAAGTCCACCGTACATTTGAGACTTTTAAACACTATTTTCGTTCACGAACTTTGTGTTATTGATGTAAAACAGATTCTAAAATTCTTTGAAACAGAATCCTTCATATATATATATATATATATATATATTATATAATATATATATATATATATATATATATATATATATATATATATATATATATATATATATATATATACATATATATATATATATATATATATATATATATATATATATATATATATATATATATATATATATAATCAACAGCAGATTCACCAAGAGTCGTAAAATCAAAGTAAAAATAATATTCTAAAATGGCTTTAAAAATGTAGTAAATGACTTCATAGATCAAACCTAAAGGTTAAAAAAGAAAGGTTTTAAAATAAAATAAAATAAATGATGAATCAGGATAAAGGGGCTGGCAGAAGACTTAGAAATATGTGGTGACATTAATGAAAAGAGACCCGGTACAAAAAGTGATTAAGGACTAGACTAGAATAGGTGGTACAGGGCTATACCATTGTAATCGAAATAAATGTCTATTTTCGCTAGATATGTTTGGTGTTTTATTATAGTAGTGTTTCTAACTTTTAGATGAAATCGGTATCTATTCCATTAGGTATTTTTCTGATTAGTATTCTCAAATTTGCTATTAGTTTCTAATATATCTGTCATACAGCTAATCTATTCTATTTTTAAATCCCACCTATTCTTTTAAATATGTATTCAGTCTAGCACAACCAACGTCATTATGTTTCCAATTGTTGTATTCCCATCTATTCTGTTAATATATCTTTTGAACTCGGACATAACGTCAAAATATTTTCTATTTTTGTATTTTTATCGTGTCTCTATTAAATATAAATAATTCTGGAACAACTTAATATATTTTCTTCTTGTATTCTTCGCTTATCTTTATAATATCAATTATATTTGGCATAACGCCTACCTCTCTACATAAATGGTATTCTCTCCGGCTCTGTTAAATATCTATTTTGTCAGTCACAAATGCTATTTTTTTTTCGTATTGTTTGCCTATTTTTTTGTTTTGTTTGGCAAAACACCAAACTCTATACATTAATGTATACCCACCACGTCTGTTAAATATCTTGAACATATATTATGTTTGGCATAACGACAGTCTCTATAAACCATATTCTCAACTTGTATGTGAAATGTCAACGTCTAGCGTAACGTCTGTATATTTTTATTCTTTTTCCCAACCCAACTATCTAATTTAATTTATATTATCAGGCATGACGTCAATAACTAGTCTATTTTTGTATTCCTACATTTTCTGTTAAAAAATCAATTTAAGTTCGCCATAACGGTCATCTATTTTCTATTTATATACTCTCATGCTGAGTGTTAACTATGTTTCAAGTCTAAGTTAGTGAGCATCTTTTTAAATAATGAATTCTTATCGTCTG
>NW_026732032.1:0-22500 GCF_028476545.2 Physella acuta
TAATCCTCTAAAGGTTTAGATTAATGTAACAGAAATAAATAAAACATACCCGCGAAAAGTTTTTTTTTCTATGCACTGCGCAGTGCATTTTACGTAATTTGCTAAAATAAATGCGCGTGCAAACACGATAACTGTGGCATGTGATAACACGTGGCTACGGTCCGATACGTAACGTATGGTTTTTAAAAAAAAAATAGAGATGTGGGTTATAAGTATAAAATGTGTGTGTGTGTGGGTGGGGGGGGGGGGGGTGAACAACATAAATGTGTGAGAGTGGGTTTGGTGGTGTTTAAAACAGACAGATGCGTATAATCCGTGTTTCTTCCAGATTTTTTTTCTGGGGGGTTGGAGGGGGGGGGGGGGGAGCGGGGGGTGGTACGCTAAAATTTCCGGGGGGGGGGGAGGTTACACTGGTAAAGGTATATAATAAATTTCGCGTGTATATTCAAACAAATGCAGAATGTCCTTTTTTTGTAAAATCGATGTACATTTCTTCTTATATTGTCAAGAATACAAGCTACAAGAACACTGATGACAGAAAAGTAGAAAGCAAATATATTATGAATGTCCAACCATAATATTATATACTATTTTAATATTGGATTGACATTCATAAACTCATTTTTCTCGAGATTATGTTTTTTGGACATACTGCCTTCGTGCTCTATATCATCTATATTTTCTTTATAAATTCTATTGCGTTCGGGGGACGGGGGGACGGTAGAAACTGCGTATAATACATGTTAGAGTAAAATGTATAATATATATATATATATATATATATATATATATATATATATATATATATATATATATATATATATATATATATATTTCGACTATAAAGAAGCGGGTTAGTGCGGAGTTTGGGAGTTGGATATATGAGAAGAAAAAAAAACGAGATATTATATTTCAAGTCTCATTTTATTATTAGAATTTTTTAATGCGAACTTTAGTCCTGTTTAGATTACACGGCCGGTGCATAATTATGCAAATGGCACCACTTGTTAAGTATCAAGTTTTAAAACTGTTGTTTATTGACTAGATAAACAGACAAACATATGTAAAGTATGTAAATGTCTTATATAAGACTTGGCTAGTTTACAGCCATAAGACTTTGGGACAGTTACTGACTTATACCTATAGTCAGAGGCGTAGCTAGGGCGGGGCGGGGGGTGCGGGCCGCACCGGGTGACAAAAAAATGCAAATTTACAGAATAAAAAAGCTTTTTACCAGTTCCGTTAAAAATCAATTAAAATTAAACTGTCTTTAAGTACAAATAGACAATTATTACAAGAGGGGGGGGGGGGGATGACACCCGACCTAGCGAAGCCACTGCCTACAGTGAAACTGTTTTAAGAGCTATACTGGACTGACATTCGCCCAAGACTTTTAGTGTCCTTTAACGTTTTTTTTTCCTTGGCTGTAACCGAATTTTTGACAACAACGTTTTTTTTAATACAGTGATTGTGGATTCCCCGCCCCTTCCCTCCCTCATCGCACATTAACTTGATCCGTGCCAGTTCGTGTTACTCCATAAATGAAGGCGGGGGGGGGGGGGGGGGGGCACTGCCTTGACAGAGACAACTCATCAAGCATTTCACATCTAATTACACGTTTTACTTTACTTTTTCAATTGCACTTTTTTTTTTAGCGAAAAGAAAACAATTTCAGTTTATTTTTCAGATATTAAAAAAACACATATACTACTTTTGTCGTCTAAAAATTGAAAAAGCGTTTTTTAAAATTGAGGTTGGGAGTTATTAACGAAATCTCATATCCATATTGGGCGAATATGAAACAGGGTTTCTTTCAGAATTTTCCTCCGGTGCACGGGGCACTTAAAGCTTCCGGGGTGAGGGGGGGGGGGGGCAGGGCGTTTTTAAATTTGCGAGGTGGGGTTGGGAATGGAAACTTTTTTTTTCTTTATTTTTTTTTTGGGATACATTACTTCGATAAAAGTTTTAATTTAATTTGAATGACAATAATGGAAACTGGTATATATTTTCTATACACATTATTTTTTTCCGTCTCGGTTGGGTGGACGTGTTTATTGGCGTAGTGTTAATTAAATACATGTTTCTTTAAATGTATTGTTTAATAGGGAGACACGTCTTTTTTTTTTTAAATAATTAATAAAGATCAAAACTTATTTAGAACAATAGCGGTACAATTTTGGTAAACCTTAGCGAACCAGGGCAAATACAAATCTTACCTCCCTTTTTTTCTTAGGTCAGACTTACCTCCCCTCTCTCCCATTTAGCGTCGCGAAATTTGCGTGAGAAGAAAAAAAAAAACCCACCAACATGCGACAAAGGGCGGGGGTAAAACTGCTGTGACGTCCCCAGAACAACCTGTGGCCTGAGGGGAGACGAATGTCGCTGTCTGCTAATCTCAGCCGCCTGCTAATTAGTTAGACCGTGTTAGACGATTAGTGCATCAGTTTGTTTTGTTATTTGTTTATATTCTGCTGATTTTGTTAGTTGGAGAATACGATTCAGAATTCTCGTTGTCAAGCTTTCTATGGTATTCGATTACACAAGGTAAGTTAATTTTATTTTAGTTTTACCAAAAAAAAAATGTATGTACTTGATCTATATTTTTTCACTAACTTGTACAATAACGAAATGGCCTTGTGTTCGTTTTTTTACTTTCTCGTATATACGAAGTATAGAGAAAGTATTGTAATCGTGCACAAAAATCACTTGAAATTTTAACAATTTTCACCGTATTACACCTCAGTCCTTCATCACATCCGAAGTATAGAGGACTTATTTTAATCGGGCAAAAATTATCAATCCAGATGTATCAAAATTAAGAGGTTTTGTGCGTAATCCAGTCTGAAAAACTGGGCTTTGCAACTCTGTCCGTATGTCTGTGTGTGTGTGTGTCTGTGTGTCTGTCCGTGTGTAAACACGATTACTTGAGTACCGTTACAGCTAGGTTGATGAAATTTCATATATAAGTAGTTTATCAAAATCGTAGATCCGTATCAACTTTTGAGCGATTTCCGAGAACCGGAAGTGGTACTTTTTTTACTTTGAATTTTTAAAAAGCCTATAACTTGAGTATTATTTCACATAGATAAATGAAATTTCACACATAAGTTAAAGATCTAATTCTCTACCTTCTGTTAAATTTTGAGTAATTTCCATTGACCGGAAGTAGTAATTTACGCTACTTCCGATTTCTCAAAAAACTAATGTAAATTTTTAAAGTACTAATAATATTGCGCACTATTAAACACTCTTTTATTTAGCGTTCACTTGGTGTGCAATTCATTTGTCTACGAGATTTTATTCTATTTTTAAAACTTTAAGTATTTAAAATTGATTAAAAATCATGTCTATAGCCCGAGTTCCCATCCCCTGTTGTTTTTTATAAGAATATTCGAGAAAGTTTAGGGGAGATCACTCCCGGTTTATCTTTACTAGAAATCCAGTAGAGTAAATGTCAATAATTAACTAAAAACCATAAAAATAAGTTTAAAAAAAAATGTAATATAAAAAAAAAATTGAATTAGAACTTTGCTTAAAAGCACCATATTAATATGCTTGAAATAGTGTGAAGGAAATTATATGATTTTTTAATTAGCTTAATAATTAATTGATTTCAAATTTCCGTTTGAATACTTGTTTAATAGGTCTAAATATTTCTTCGTTGCCTTTATTCCGCCGAATTTGATTAACATCCAGAATACGGTAAACCGAATATTATTCCCATCAATAAAATGGTGAACCGAATACAACCCGCATCCTTGAAAACGTTTAACGATTATCCACATCCACAAATCTGAATATTATCCACATCCACTCTCAAAGCAAGAGTCAGGTCAATGCTACTCTCTTGCGACGTGAAAAAATTTCGCCGCCATGAAGAAATCAGACTTTAATTGTTTAACGAAACACATAATGGCAAAAGAGCCACTGAAATCGAATGCTCTCGAATATAATTTAAATTTGACTTGTAAATATATAGGCTTAAGATTGAACTCGAACAGATGGGGCACAACAAAATTACATACACGATGAGTTAGAGCGCGAGACTGCTAACCCCAGAGTCTCGAGTTCGAATCCGGGCTTATTAAGTCAGTAGATCTCAGTTCTATCTGTACTTCTTTATATTACCAGAGTTTCTTCCAAGCATCTATTCAGCCCCCCCCCCCAAACAAAGACAACCGCCCCTAACCCCCCCCCCCCCCGAACGAAATGGAATTTTCTATATAGAAAATAAATACTTTTTGAAAACTTTTAACAGTGTTCGTCCCCCCCCCCCCGAAAATTTGAGGTGTCGTGTCCCCCCC
Source organism: Physella acuta (assembly GCF_028476545.2). Lineage (NCBI taxonomy): Eukaryota > Metazoa > Mollusca > Gastropoda > Physidae > Physella > Physella acuta. Next base: position 4,305 of record NW_026732032.1, read on the forward strand.
CCCCCCCCGCGTCCCCCCCGGAGAAAAAAGTCTGAAAGAAACACTGTTTATTACTGTAGTTATAGAGGAATTTATGAATAATTTGTAGTAAGGTTTTTCATTTTTCTTTTTCACGAATAAATAATTAATGTGTTCATATGTGTGTTAATTTTGTGGATATTTAAACTTAAGTCTATCAGACATGTGTGATTGCAATTCCAAAATAACAAAAACAGGATATTTAATATCACATTTCAAGGCTCATGGCAAATCTAAACTCTAGCAGACGTGTCTACTTTAAACGGCGGGAAAAGATAAGGGGAGGGAAGGCAGTTGAATACATTTTCTCCATGTCAAGATCCTACACCTAATAGGTAAATTTTTTAAGCACACTTGTATAGTGTGCACACGGAGACGTGATTTATTAAAAAAAACACACACATTGTTTTCATGTAGTGCGACACTTACTAGGAATGGCTTGAAGAATTACATGGATTTAGTTCCGTGAGTCTCAACAATCCGTCTTTGTAAACAGTAAATGTTCGTTAACGTTTTTTTTAAAGGAAACTTTAACTTCGTATTTCGTTGCCTAAGGTTGACATTTAACATATAGGACCAGAGATCCTAATGTTCGGGTTACGCTCATAAAACAGGGACACCTCCAAATGTTCAGTTTACGTTCATTAAATAGGAACACATATCCTAATGCTCAGTTTATGCTCATAAAACAAGAACACATATCCTAATGTTCGGTTTATGCTCATAAAACAGGAACAAATATATAAATGTTCATTTGTCTATGACTAAAGATACCAAAAATAATGTTCGCATAAAGAATGTCTGTGATATTTGCAATGGCTGACTTAAAAAAAAATACTCAGTTATACCACGTAAATTAAAAATTCAATAATTATATTGAAAGTGGGCTTGTAAAAAGATGGGGAGAATATGAAGCCTGTGGGTTATCCCAAACTGACCACTAGTATTTTTGATTGCATTAAATTCCCCAACCGTGAAACGATGGATATGTCAACAAAAACAAACTTTTAGGGCTTCATTTAATCCACCTCGTTCTGAAAATAACAAATAATTAAATATGTGAAAGCTACCCAGGCTAGTAACTAGAACCACACTACTTCTTATTTTACTCTTCCTCGGTCCTTGCAGAACACAAGTCAGCAGTAGGGTATACTCATTATACGGCTTCTTTAAAAAGCGTAGAGACTGTTACATAAATTCTACTTCATCTTCTCTGAGGAACACTGTAGAATTAGTACTTAACTTTAAATCTTGGTTTGTTGGTTTTTCGAACTCGACGGTCTTTGAGCAAAGACAATATAGATATCTGTTTCTTCAACTAGTCTTCTTTAGGGAGAGTGTGGTCAGTTCTTAGGCCCAATCACATTTTCTTACCCTAACTTAAGTCAGGTATTCATTAGAGCTGTGCCGACTCAGGGAAGACCTATGGATTCGATTCCTGGATCCAACTCGAGACCTTTGGGCTAGCAGCCTTGCGCACTATCCCCCAACCACGCTGTTTAACTCTGGTGTACCGACCCATATTGATCATACTTCGACCTAACCTACCTGTCTGGTTTATATCCAGGTAGCGTTAAATTTTTCTCACTACACCTGCAAAAATTATGGTTACGAAAATAGGTATAAAAATGTTTCCTTGGAGTCGATAAAATTTGATATTCAGGGAGATTAATGACACGTGTTAACAAGTTTGTAGCGATACCAACATTAGCATCTTCGCAAGGTGTGTGTAGATAACTAACTCAGTGTGTGCTTCAGGGGTGGGGGAAGAAGGGGTATGAGTGTGCCGGGGGTGGGGGGATGTCTGTGGTTGGCGGTCTATTCATTCACACCTGCGCTGTGTGCGGTGTGGGTAAAACAGCTGAAATTTGATTTTCTTAATTAAATGAAAGATACCGGAACTTAATTAATGTACGGCTACTGTGTAAAAAACGCGGGATAGAACTCCCCAAAACTTTCTAGCATATCGTTGGAATGGCACTTCCACTGGAATCGGGCTATATAAACGGTAGGTACGTTTTTAATAAAACTGTTTTTAATTTTATTTTTTAAAAAGAAATAACAGAGATTAAATATTCTTTCATAATAATTATGCTTCGTTAAGATAATATGGTATTAAAATATCATTATTAGTTTTCGGTTACCGGAAATCGCTCTAAAGTTGAAAGAAACCTACGCTAAGTTCTAGTACTAGCATATGAAACGTAGTCCACCTAGGTGAAACGGTGCTCAAGTTCGCGTGTTCTCAGACATACCAACACGCACACACGCTCGCATTAACACACACACATACATACACACACTCGCATACACACACACACTTACGTACACACACACTTGCATACACACAGACAGAAACACACATTAAAAAGAGAGGTTGTAAAACAGAAGTTTTGTCGACTCAATTTCGATTTTTCTTCACTTTTAATACTTTAATTTTGTCTTAGTTTCCGTACATGAGAAAATACAAAAGTTATCATGGTTGCAAAGTGTGAAACTTATTCGAATAAACATTCAACAGCCATATGTAACCTGTTTCTTAGTCTAGTTTTCTCATTTTCTCTAAAGTTCATAAATCTAATTACACTGGTTGGCAATGAATTCGTTCTCAACGTTAAAGACCCTGACTTTAGAAGCCACTTAACATACTTTACTTATTCGTTTAGGGGCCCATACTTGACTTATTCCTTAGGGTCCCAACTTGAGTTATGCCTTAGGGGCCCATACTTGACTTATTCCTTAGGGTCCCAACTTGAGTTATGCCTTAGGGGCCCATGCTTGACTTATTCCTTAGGGGCCCGTACTTGACTTATTCCTTAGGGGCCCGTACCTGACTAATTCCTTTAGGGCCCCTAACGAGCAAAGAACTGCAGCCACACCTCTCCACCGGACTCAGTTTTGGGCAGCTCTCTTTAGTTGCGCCCACGTAAGCCCGGCAGTCCTTGCTTCTCCTCACACTGTCCTTCCTCAGTATTACCTTGGCCGGCCTACTGTTCTATCCTCTTTGGAGATTCCAGTAACACGCTTGCGATGTTTTCCTTTTCCCTTCTCAGGGTATGCTCTACCCAACCATGTTTGCAGGCTATAATTAATGTCTATGGGCTGTTGTGTTTTAGCCACAGGTCTCAGGAAGTCACTATACCTCTAAAAGACCCATGTACTTCATATCATGTGCTATCAGAAGGCATCTCTTCTTAACAGAGTCCGCCCCCCCCCCCAAAAAGTCTACCGCCCCCCCCCCCCCCCCCGAAAATTTATTTCAAGTGCCCCCCCCCCCCAGGAGAAAAAAATCTGGAAGAAACACTGTGTGTAATATGGATAGGGGTGTGTGACGTTGTCGTATAAAACGATTGTGTAGACACTAAGAATAGAGAGTGAGAGGTCCCCCCCCCCCCCCAAGACTTGTAACAAATCCTGAACTTATTAAAACATTAACTGAACAACGTGTCTTCTATCTGTATCTATTTACCTTGCGTTTAGCATCAGTGCAGAAATACATGTGCGAGCCACATTTCAAAACGGTAGATTCCCAAACTTTCATTTCAGCTACCTTTGAGTTATTTTTGATACTATCATCTGCATGGGCAGATAACTCGTATCGCATTCCCGCACTCGATAAACTCTGTAAGTTCTTCAAGCTAAGGTTACATAAAATTAGTGATAATTCTCTCCCTTTCATACCGTAAACCACAGATAAGTGCTGTCTCCTGTCTGTATCTACATTCTCCAATAGTTCTACACTTGTGTGAACAAGCTTTTCCCTGCTTAAATACAGCACTTAGTAGAAAAACAAAACAAATCTAGAGTGAAGACATTTGTTATTTTATCAACGTTGAGATCTTTACGACAAAGTAATGTCGAATTACAACACAATTCTCGCCTGTTGTTATCAAACAAAGAGAGATAAAAATCAGTTTGCAAGGTGCATTAGTCGTAACACTTTTAATTTCAACGTTTGCTTAAGGTAAAGGTACTAGCTCGGCAATATATTGTAGTGTAAAGATGTTTTTTGACTTGTTTTTTTAACGTTTGCTTAAGGTAAAGGTATTCTGTGTTCTGGCTGAGTAATATATTGTAGTGTAAAGATGTTTTTGTCTTTTTATTAACGTTTGCTTTATGTGAAGGTTTTCTGTGAATTAGCTGGGTAATATATTGTAGTGTAAAGATGTTTTTTGACTGTTTTTTTTTAACGTTTGCATTATGTGAAGGTTTTCTGTATATATATATATATATATATATATATATATATATATATATATATATATATATATATATATATATGTAACGGGCGAACATCTACCCTGCTCGCAGCGGCTATTGTAACGGGCGGACATTTATCCTGCCGACAACGCCAATTATAACGAGCCAACAGTTACTATGCTCGCACGCCACATGTAATGAGACCTAATTGTCTGTAGTGCCAAATGTTAACGAGTTCTGACCACTCATTCTAGACAACATCGACCACAGTATAGATACTCAAGATGCAGGTTCGCTATTGATCCTTTATTACATGAATCAAGAAATGTTTCATAATCACACAAGAAATCAACAGGAATGCTTCTCAATAATAGTCTGGATCAACTGACTCCCTAACAGTCCTCACTAGGCTTCGTATAACTGAATCCACATGTCTATAGTCCTTCTTTACACAATACGGCTAACCCGTTCAATAACCAACATTGATACTGTCACAACTAGCGGTGAAAAGAGAAGAGCAGAGCCACGATCTCAGCCGTCCCCTCCTATTTATCCTTAGTCTTCGAAGTCGTACTTGTCTCCATTTCCGTAATCGATACTTGTAATCGATGTATCCGAATACTAATGTCGCAGTTTCTGACGTACCGTCCGATTTACTAAAACATCTGCATCCCATCAATCAAAGTTGACAGCTCGTCTGAAACTTCTCGTACCGTTTCCCAAAATAGCACGCGTTGGCTTTGAGATTGTTATCAGACCGATCCAATAAGCCACCTGTTATAGTTGCATCAGATTTCATTCTGCGTCGCGGCTTATCGTTCGTTATCAGTTGTAACTAGTAGCCAGGCCTACCCCCGTTACATCCACCCCTGCCTTTTTTTGTGTGTTATCAACCACAAACACGCTTGGCAGGTGCACTCCCTCAAAGTCAAACGCACCACCATAAAAAAAAAAATTTATTGTTCCACTCACTGTCAATGTCGTCCCATTCGTATATGATTGACAGTTATACCTCTTTCACATCAACTGTGTCCACATCATCCTCCTCAGACACCAAACAGTTCTAGAATTCACATCCACCTTTTCCGTTTGGTGCTTTCACCAATTCACCTTTATGACTTTTTGAACAGTCTGTTCTCCTACCAGCGCGACCATGAAAGAATTGATGGTTGCTGACAAAAAATTTCGTATTCTTTCTGTTCCTCAAGCTTCTCCGCGGACCACTATTCTGATGGTCTATTGTCTCTTTGCTTCTGGAGGGACCGGGATCCTCATTGTTGCCGGTATCCTCCCCTTGTGTAACGCTGTTGTTCTGTTGATGGTGACATTGTTCCGGGATGGGTATGTGAATTTCCGTTGTAACTTCCGGTTCCCTAATTCTCTTGGGTTTCTCTGTGTGTAACTGCTCTTCTTGCCTATTCCAATATTTCTTTAATTGAGCAATATTCGCCCACCGATCCGGTTTGGCGTGACCGATGGGTCTTATCTTAAAGGGGCCACCTGCTACTTTAGGCATCTCCACGACTTGCCATATCTCCTGTCCCCAGAGGTCGTGTATCTTGTTTCTGCCTAACGGGTGGCTACGCAGTAATACCCTGTCGTTCAGTTTGAGTGGCGGGTCCTTTGTCTGTACCGGCGGTTCCCTTCGCCGAGCTTCATGTTCTAGTCTTTCCTGTACTACCCTGTACATTTCTCTAATTCTTCGCATATGTTCATTCACATATTCCAGTGCGGTGTATGAGCCAGTCATACTCTCCCTTTTTCCTAGGAACAAATCAAGAGGGAGTCGAGCCTCCCGTCCGAACAGCAACATGTGTGGCGTAAAGCCGGTCGTGGCATGGGGGGTGCAGTTGTATAGATACACCAACTCTGGGAGAAAATCCGGCCAACGTTTTTTCTGTTCAGGTTCTAGAGTGCGCAGCAAATCATGCATGCTGCGGTTGAACCGTTCGCACTGTCCGTTTCCTTTCGGATTAAATGTGGTTGTTCTGGATTTGTTGATCCCGTAGTGACTGCACAGTTGGTTAATTACTTCTGACTCAAAAGCCCTTCCTTGGTCAGAGTGTAATTGTCTTGGTATGCCATATCTGATGAACCAATGTTCTATTAAGACCTTTGCCACTGTTTTGGCAGTCTGATCTCGTGTGGGCACCGCCACAGTCCATTTGGTGAATACATCAGTCATTACCAACACATGTTCCGTCCCATCCGATGATTGCTCCAACGACGTAAAGTCCATAGCCACAATCTCTAGTGGTTTTGTCGCTAGTAGGTGTCCTGATGGCTGTCTCATTTTGACAACTGGCATTTTCGCATGCTGACACCTCACACAAGCCTCACAATGGCGTTTGACCTCCATCTCCATATTGGGCCAGTAACACCTCCGTCGTAATATTTTGTGGGTCCTGTTCTGACCCTGGTGTCCTGCCCTGTCATGTGCCAACCTTAGCACTTCTCCTCGTAATTGTCCAGGCACCACCACCTGGTGTATTGTGCCGTCTATTTGGTCATGAATTCTCCGCATGAGAACACCGTCCTTTATACTGAGACGGTTCCACTGACTCAGTAGTTTCCTTGTTTCCCGACCAAATTGTTCTCTTTCCCTTTTCCTTGGGAATTTTTGTTCCTGGACGTAGTTCAATAGCGGCTGTAACCCACTATCCGTTCTCTGGGCATCTCTTATCTTTTTGTGATTAAAGAAATTAAAATCACTACTGTCCATATGTCCGGGCTCTGTGGATATGTGCTCCACCCCGGTCTGCCCGTTTTGCATCACTTGTACCCCATGAGGGATATCTGTTGACGCTCTGACCTCACATATTCCTGTCAGTGTTTCTTCCTCATCGCCCGGTCTCTCGTAAGGATTCCTTGATAAAGCGTCCGCATTGCCATTGGACCGCCCCGGGCGATGTTTTCTCTCTAGGTCAACGAGTGCCAATTCTGCTGCCCATCGCTGTTCGATGGATCCCAGCCTTGCTGTAATTTGAAGTTCTTTTTCAATATCGGATAATTTCTCTTCACGTCTTGTTTGAGACTCTTTCATTTCTTCTAGTTTGCCAACACTGTTCTGTTGTCTACTATTTTTATTTACTTCTTCCGATAACAGACACTCTAAAGAAAAACATTTCTCCTGTGCTTTTAATTTGCATGAACTTTCCCTATCCAGTTTCCTGGTTAGCATTGAGATCTCATTCTTAAGTCTACCAATTTCTTCCTTATCATCATTTTTCTTAGCCAACAAATTGTTCACTTGAAACTTTTCAACATTCAAGTTCGTTTCACAGTTCATTTTTTCTATTAGTTGTGTTTTACCTTTCTTTTTCTCCTTACTGTGTTTCTGTGTCATTTTGTTTACTAAGTCATAACCTCGCCGCTCTGTAGCCTTGTCTTGCCTTACAGAGGGCGCTCGTTTCACCGGACAGAACCGTGCCCCATGTCCGGGTTGAGAGCAGGACAAGCCAATTGGTCGACCGTCCGCCGTCCACCGGAGCGATGGACCAGCAGGTCGCGGCTGTCCAACCTGACCATGTCCTTGTTTTGTCCCGTTCCTTTCCTGATTCTCAGCTGTTGACCTGCTTTCTAACCTCTTCAAGCGTTGGTCAACCTTCTCTATGTGGGCCAACAGTTGAGCCATCATGGTCTCCATCGTGTCGGCCCCTGTGGGTGGGGATTGTTTCTGTTCTGGCACAGAGACTTTGTCCACCGAACAGTTCGATTGGTCCTCATCCTCGGACCTGCGGATCGCTGAGTTCCTGACCTGAAGGAAGGTCAACTGCGGGTTTCTGTGGACCTCCTCTTTCAACTCTCTTCTTAGGATCGGGGTTGCCAGCCCCTCGATGAAATGGTCCCTCAGTAGGCGCGCATCCATGTCGGGTATTTTGCCTTTTACCGCTTCAAAGGCCCCGTTCATTCTGTGTGAATACTCCATCACACTCTCCGCCATTCTCTGCTTCAAGCCTACTAACACCGTTAGCAGTTGCGAACCCGACCGTCTCTCCCCAAAGGTCTCCATAATCAGATCCAGCACCTTATCTGGATCTGATTGGATGGTTTTATCGTGGCATTTTACCTCTGCCCTGACCGTCTCTCCTATACTTCCCATCAGCAGTCTTAATCTTTCCTCTGGTGACCTGTATCTTGAGGCCCAGGCAGCCCTGACCTCTTCACTGAACCTGTTGGTTAAAGTTGGATTACCGTCCCCGTAAAATTTGTTGATGTGGGACTCACTGGGCAGGACCACAATATGGATCGGCTTTTTGTCCAAGTTTTGTCCTGGTCCCTCTGGAGGCAAAGGGTCATCTTCACCGTTGCCTATCTCTGAGCTTTCTTCATCTGGCTCAGATTGTTGGGCCAGCAGGAGTCTCTGTCCCTTTCCGATATCTAAAATACCACTCCCGCGTCTGCCCCTCACACCAAGGAAAAATGTTGCAGCTATGCAGCAGATAGTGTTGCCCAAAAGGGAGATCATGACACATTTCCAGTGTCTAAGAGTTACATCCATATCTTGGTTGCCATCTTTGCCCAGTATTTGTCCAACAACCCAGTTGGAGATACCAATGACAATTATCTGGATGCTGGTGGTCAGCCCCATAGCTGTCCCCAGGGTAGTTGGTGCTACAACTAGGGGTATACTGAGCCACATGCTTGCAGCAGCAAAAGAGCATGTGACACCAAGCCAGAATGATAATGAAAGGTGTCTCATCTCTGTTCTTTTCAATTTCCTCGATTCTGATTTCAGTTTTCCCTTTTATTTATTTCCTTCAAATAAAAAAAAAGACGTTTCTTACCGTGTGTGTATGAAAAATTTTCCTCGATTTTCACAGTTCCTGAATATCCGAATTCACATACACACAAAACACAGTTATGCACAAGGTTGACTATGGGTGCCTTAATCGGCAAGTCTAGTTGAATCCATCCTGATCGCAGCGCCAATTGTAACGGGCGAACATCTACCCTGCTCGCAGCGCCAATTGTAACGGGCGAACATCTACCCTGCTCGCAGCGGCTATTGTAACGGGCGGACATTTATCCTGCCGACAACGCCAATTATAACGAGCCAACAGTTACTATGCTTGCACGCCACATGTAATGAGACCTAATTGTCTGTAGTGCCAAATGTTAACGAGTTCTGACCACTCATTCTAGACAACATCGACCACAGTATAGATACTCAAGATGCAGGTTCGCTATTGATCCTTTATTACATGAATCAAGAAATGTTTCATAATCACACAAGAAATCAACAGGAATGCTTCTCAATAATAGTCTGGATCAACTGACTCCCTAACAGTCCTCACTAGGCTTCGTATAACTGAATCCACATGTCTATAGTCCTTCTTTACACAATACGGCTAACCCGTTCAATAACCAACATTGATACTGTCACAACTAGCGGTGAAAAGAGAAGAGCAGAGCCACGATCTCAGCCGTCCCCTCCTATTTATCCTTAGTCTTCGAAGTCGTACTTGTCTCCATTTCCGTAATCGATACTTGTAATCGATGTATCCGAATACTAATGTCGCAGTTTCTGACGTACCGTCCGATTTACTAAAACATCTGCATCCCATCAATCAAAGTTGACAGCTCGTCTGAAACTTCTCGTACCGTTTCCCAAAATAGCACGCGTTGGCTTTGAGATTGTTATCAGACCGATCCAATAAGCCACCTGTTATAGTTGCATCAGATTTCATTCTGCGTCGCGGCTTATCGTTCGTTATCAGTTGTAACTAGTAGCCAGGCCTACCCCCGTTACATATATATATATATATATATATATACATTATATATACATTATAATATATTATAGTGTTTCGACCGGTTAAGCTTTTAGACAGAGAACTGTGGTCAGGGTTAGGGTGAGAAAAAGAGTTTTGGGTTTTGGAGAGGAATAGAGGTAGGTTTGTTTTGATGGTTAGGGTTGACCGAGAACCCATTAATTTTTTTATTGGAGGCAAATTTAGATTAAGATTTCTAATATTGTTCTTCTGGTCGGAATAGTACAAAACTGAGTGTGTTTGTGTGTGTGTGTGTGAATGTGTGTAAGTGTGTGTGTTTGTGTGTGTATGTGAGTGTGTATTTATGTGTGTGTAAGTGTGTGTTTGTGTAAGTGTGAGTGTGTGCGTGTGTGTGGCCACAAATTCATCAAATCTATATTTAGATGTATAAGAAACTTCAGGCTAAGATTTTTTTGGGTGATATTTTACGAGTACAACTCCGAGGGAGGTCGGCATTTACCCCCCCCCCCCCCTTTCTCCCCAGGAGCAAGTTCACCCCCCCCCCCCCTTCCTCCCCCCTCCCATCGGACGGGATAAAAAATATCACATTTCTAAAGCAATTTATGTAGTAAATGTATACTTTAACCATTGTCGTTATACTCCCCCCGTCTGAAAGAAACACGACGAGTATATATTCGAGATATAATTAGTACGTTGTTTTGTTACGGGTCTCTGAATCTTTAAGATACCGGATGAGGGAGAATACAGAAATAGCCAGTTATTGTTTCGGTATCAGGATCTAAGTACAAGTTGTCGGTCTTCTATTTAAAACGACCGTATGAATAAGCTGTGTATTACATTTGGAGGTACAGGTCATTGTACTAGCGTAGGTCTATGCTTTTGTTTCTTGGAAGTATGTCGCATATACCCAGTAGCGTAGCGAGGGGGGGGGGCGACGACATATAACCCCGGGCGCCGAGCTTAGGGGGCGCCAAAATGGGTTGGAAAAATAAATTGAAAGGTTGAGGGGGTGCAAATTGAAAGTTTGAGGGGGGGGGGGGGTGCAAATCAAAATCTCGAGGGGGGGGGGGTGCAAATCGAAAGTTTGAGGGGGGGGGGGGGTAGCAAATCAAAATCTCGAGGGGGGGGGGGGTGCAAATCGAAAGTTTGAGGTGGGGGGTACAAATCGAAAAGTTTGTCCCCGGGCGCCGGGAAGGGTCGCTACGCCTCTGCATACACCATAGTAGGATACTGAAAAAAGCAAGTATAAAAACCTTTATAATAACAAGCTTTTAAATGCACTGAAAATAATAAAATGAGAGTAATTTACATTCTTAAATAAAAAGTTTAAACTATCAACTATGGAATTTCTTTTGTAAAAAACAAAACAAAAAATGTTTAAACTATCGACTATGAAATTTGTTTTGTAAAAAAATAAAAAATAAAAAAAAATAAAAAAAATAAAACTACTCCATTATTCTACACAGTATCGTTTTCCTCCGAGTGAATGTAATTAGACGCGCCATATAGAACCACCCCAACAGTAAAGTAACCATGTTTCTGTGAGGAATACCAGACATAACCCCAGAACAAATGAGACCGTGGTTAACACGGAATTTACCCAGAATTCCATACATGTTTGTGGAACTACTTCTTGTCTTGAATTCTCCAAATCCCTTACGCCACGTCAAAAAAAGCTGAAATAAATTAGGCATAACTAACTTAAAATATTTGTAAAGGATATAAACTTTAAACCACCTCATCTGTTAATTTAACTTTATTACTTCCCTTTAAAAAAATAACGAATTCCAATTCATTAGGGTTAACTTTCTAAAAAGTTAAACAAATTAAATAGCTTCTCAATCAACCCAACAGCGTTTAAGTTCTATTTTCAATTACCTTCTGCTAATTCGGATACCCATACTTCACAAAGAAACGCCGCCAATTTTGTCGTCGTAAAATGTATCACGCATGCTCACGCGCCTCTAGCGCATGCGCACTTACCGAGTCTGTAAATCGTCCGCCCGTAGTAAAACAGTCTAGCTAACCACTTGCTAAACCGCATGCGTTTGTTTTTAAACCCGCCACTTTTAACTCTAATCACTAGACGTTTCATTTCTGGGGGTGTCACCAATTACCCCCCACCCCTTGTTTATTTCCTCCCGTCTAATTTACCACTCCTTCAAACGAGTCTGGTTTTGTATGGGTGTTGAAAAATGGCCCCCGATAAAAAGGTTAAGTAGAGAAAAAAAAATAACCTGCCTTCACAAATTGAGAGTGAACGGCAGTCACATTTTGTTGAGCACCGTAAATATCTTGTTCAAATATACGAGTGTTTATAAATAGTTTTAAAACTAGGTAACTTTTTACTTGTGAGGACGCTTTTAAGCTCGCCAAAACGCCGGAAACTTCCTCGCTCATTTAAAGCATCGCTTCATGTGTGTTGACTACTGGAGACGATGCTAGAGGTTGGTGTCACGATTGTACAAACTTGTATAGAAATTTGTGTTGTTTTAAATACAATGCGTTGTTCCTCAGAAGTTACTAGTTAGTTGACATGCGTATTGTGCTATTGATTTCAGCGGGAGTTGAAAGTAAGTGCTGGTTTATTTAATTAAATTTTTTGAACTTATGGGTTATTGATTTCCACGACGGAGATTATAAAAGTGTGTTTATAGTGGTTGGGTAGGAGAGGGTATGATTGCTAACTCCAGAAGTCGCGAGTTCGAGCCTTGATAATGAGGCTCCGTAGCTGGGGACAGCAAACCAAGCTAGAAGAGTAAGTTTAAAAAATCAAACAAAAGCTGCCTTGTAGTTTGTTTTTGGATTGTCAAAGGCTATGGAAGCAAATCCAGAAAGAAAAGCAGGCTGAAATTGGTGTCAATTGTCCAAATACTCATATCATGTTGACACTAATACCCAATTGAGCTGGAAGAAATCCCGTCCAACATTACAATTAAAAACGAATTAGAGGAAGATAATGGAAACACTACACAGAGACAGAGACCGTATTTGTAGAATTAGGCCTGGTATTATCTGACCTGTTTTAGTCTAAAGTCATTGATGTATGCGATACTTGTTAATATACGGTCAATAATAAATAAAAAAAAAACTGTAAAATTTAAATGTGTAATTTAAAAAGAGAAAAACTGAAAATATTTTTTAGAACATTCACAATTTAGTTATGAGTAGTTAGTTGGACTTTATTTCATAGCATGTAAATTTTCCTGTTGTGAGTCACTTACTGAACACCTACCAACAAAACCCCTTGGAAAAAAATAACTGTCCTTTAACATATGTCATGTCATGTTTGCCTGTCGTCCCTACTGGGACATAGGCCGCTGACAAGAGCTTTCCAGACGTCTCTGTCCTGGGCTAGTCTCTCCAACTGTCCCCAGGTGTATCCAATCTTCTTGGTGTCTTCTTCCAGGTCACGTCTCCAGGTCTTTCTTGGTCTGCCTCTCTTCCTCCTGCCTTGTGGATTCCAGGTGAGGGCCTGTCTTGTTATGCTGGATACAGGCTTCCTGAGTGTGTGGCCAATCCATTTCCATTTTCTCTGGAGGATCTCTACTTCCACTGGCAGTTGATTTGTCCGTTACCATAGAACATCATTTCTGATGGTTTTAGGCCAGCGAATTCGCAGGATCTTTCTGAGACATGCGTTTGCATTGCGTTTTGCATTGCGTTTTATATTGCGTTTACATGCGTTTTGTCATATACGTACATTTAAGTCTAGGTTTTATTTTGGACATCTTCGTCATAGACATACATTTGAGTCTAGATTTATTTATAACATCTTTGTTAGACACACATTTGAGTCTAGGTATATTTTTAACATCTTTGTTATAGACACACATTTGAGTCTAAGTATATTTATAACACAACATTTCCGACCACAGACCTTACAATGATGCTATAGAGCATGTCATCTTAATAGTTTCGGGTTCGAAAACTGGTTATGCCTGCTAATCTCTAGACAGCGACCGTCTTAATTCACCTGGCGCCCGGGCAGTGTTTCTTCCAGTCTTTTTTCTCCGGGGGTGCACTTGAAATTTTCGAGGGGGGGGGGCGGACACTGTCAAAAGTATTTATTTTCTATATAAATTTCATTACATTCGCGGGGGGGGGGGGGGGGGGGGGGCGGTAGACTTCTTTCTTCGGGGAGACATTGCCCCCCCCCCGAAGAGATGCCTGGAAGAAACTCTGCCCGGGGGGGGGGGTGTGAGATTTTTTTACCACGCTCATGTCTCTCTCACATGAATTAGCGTCATATACTTCTGCAAGAATCCGTCATTTCTCCATGTACCTGTGGTCAAGGGGGGGGGGATTCATTGCAGGGAAGTCTGTAATGCTAGTACGGCGTGACCTAGCGATAGAACGCCAGACTGCTAACTCGAAAGTCTCGAATCCAAGTTGAAATCGGTAGAAACATCCATGAGCCCACCCAGCTCTGATGGGTGCCTAACTCACGCTAGGGAAAGTAAAGGCGGCTGGGCATAGTGCTTACCATACTATCCCTTCATATGCTGAAGTCACTGAAACATGAACTCCATTCACTTGCCCCATAGCCCGTCAGTTTCAAAAAGGGAACTTTAGCACGAAGATAAGTGCGGAAATTCTTCTTAGGAGAGCCTGGTCTCTCTGTTAAGACATTTAGATAAACCTTTTGTGTAATATAAGTGAGATTAGAGAAAATAAAATATACTTTTAAGCTTTTAAGTATACGCGGATGTTGGACGCTTAGATGATTTAGACTAGAGATCGAGAAAGGTATTATTTTTTATAAAGAAATATTTTCCTTTCTCCCACAGGGCCGAATTTTAGTGTTTGTTAACCCTCTAGTGTTGACCATGGCCCTATTTCGTTACATGTAGCTGAATCCTAAACCTAAGTCTAAACTTAACAGTTACCAAATCCAATGTTGGGAACCACGGACGGATAAGGCTCGATAGCTGGGGACAGCAACTCTTCGAGGATAGACAACTCCAAAATCAAACAACTGCTGCCTTGTAGGTTGTTCTTGGTTGGACAAAGGCTATGGAAGCAAATCCAAAAAGAAAAGCAGGCTGAAATCGTAGTCAATGGCCTATATTGTGCACAAAAAGTTGACCCGTAATACTTAGCTGGGTAAGAGGGAATCTTTTCCAACACAAAATTAAGAACGAAGAAGAAGTTACCAAATTAAAATAAATACAACTCATACAATACAGTAGGCCTATTATGCTGAACGAAAACATAAGAATGTACTTTAATAAAGTGGGTGAATGCAGGCATTGGGACTTCTCCAACCCACACCCCCTCGTATGCATTTCTACAACTTATTTGAAGAAGATACTGTGTCAATATTTCCCTCTCTGCGAGTTTCTTCCGCAAGGCACAATTTAAATATTAGCTTGTTTTTTAACTTAAAAAGGTCAAGGTCTCGTCGCTTCTTGTGCGGGTCAGAGTTCACCTTTCCCCCAGTCCCTGGTCATGGGGAGTGTGATGGGGGTTGGTTGAGGTGTGTGTGTGTGTGAGGGGGGGGTCTCACAATCAAAGTGTTAATATACCCACCTATATGTTTGGCTCCCGGTCAAAAAACCCCTTTATATAAACCTCAGTCGGGGGGTTATTATCCGGGGGTTTATGTCGCGGGGGGGGGGGGGGGTTATGTCCAGGGGGTTTATGACCAGACACCTACATGTTTATAGGTTTGTCGATTTGGTGCCGATGTGAAGTTATCCCGTCACGATACACTATTACTGTCCGCGTGATTGAATGGTCGAGCGTTTGGTTTGACTGCTTTCCCGAAGGTCACAAGTTCGGATCTCTGTTCGGACTAGTGACTGTAAAACGTCCCAGAGTCCACCCAGCTCCGATAGGTACCTGACTTTAGTTGGGGCAAGTAAAGGGCATAGTTCTGACAACACCATACCTTCGTATACAGAAGTCAAGAAACAAATGATGAGCTCTACTTTATCTACCCAATGCATCGCTAGGTCTAAAGAGGAATCTTTACTTTTTAAAAAGAAAAAAAGCTATTGCTAGATGCAAATATTATCAGTACAGATAGATATGTGCAGACAAACAAAAATTGTGGACGCACCAGTACCTGTAAAATTAGACAGTAGCATTGGATAGGTGTCAAGTTATTAATGTGCATGAAATATTCATGGGCACGATCCTATTTATCAGGTTTCCAAAGCCTTATTCTCGCCTCACTACACCCCCACCCTTTAAGTAATGGATACGGACACGGCTACTTAGTGACGTATTTAACGTTTTGTATTTTTGCTCAGAAATATTTTAGTCATAATGTCACCTCTCCCATTTACCCTTCTAATAGATGAAATGTGATTTACGATATTTAACTATAAACCCTAAATAATGGTTAAACCATGGTGATCTCAATAAATATTACTTTTCATGGGACAGTTTGGTCTAGCGGTAGAGCTCTAGACTGCTAATCCGAAAGATTCGAGTTCGAAACCAGTTTCAAGTCAGTAGAACGTCATTGAGTTCTTCAAGCACTGATGAGTACCTAGCTCTCGTTTGGGGAAATATAAAGGCGGCTGTGCATCGTGCTAACCAAAGTATCACTTCATGTGCCGAGGTAATTGAAACATACCAACTCTACTTCATCTACCCCATGTGCCTTTGGCACACACGAGAAAAGATGATGATTACTATTTTCGCCATTGGTGTCACCCCCTCCCTCTTTGTCTCATGGTGCGGTCATTTACTCCGTCTTCCCCCCCCCCCCCCATCACAACCCCCACGCCCTTTAACCTCGCTACCTAATTTTCGAGTAGCTCACTTCTAGAAAGGTCGATTTTCGTAAGGACAGACCAGGTAAGTAGATTAAAGGTGTACTTGTGTGCTACAGGAGAAGAGAGGTATCTTAGGTTACGTACACACCAGTGTTTCTTTCACACGTCTTTATTTTTCTACGAGGGGTGGGGTCGGGGACACTAATATATATATATATATATATATATATATATATATATATATATATATATATATATATATATATATATAATTCTATATACATTCTTTTTTCGTTCGGGGTAGGTGCGGGTGGAGCGGTAAACATGCATCGGGGATGGGGGGGGGGGGGGCGTTAGACATGCTAGGGGTGGTATGCACTGCATTGAAGAAATGCATGAAAGAAACTCTGGTTCACATGCGCTGACAGACACGAGTAACGAACATCCCATTTTGTTTTTGGCCGTGTAAATAGCAGGCGTCATGCAAAGACACGTTCGATATTAGTGTAATTATAAGCGGTTAATGTGGACATATTTGCTGGTTTGGGTACAGTGAAGGAAGGTTTATATTTGTTTCGTGTCTACACCTGGATATTTTATTTCACTTGTGATACAACCGTGGCTGTGTTTTTAAAAGAACATAGGTTGTTGATATTTTACCTCTGTGTAGTCATTTACTCTCAGTCGTATCCAAGACATATAGGGCAGCTTAATCTGTTTCATTGACCACAGCATGAGAATGGACAGTGTGGTCAGCACTATGTTTGACCGAATTTGCGTTCCTGAGTCCATCCAGCTCTAATGGGTACCTGGACTCATCTTAGGGAAAGCAAGGCAATGTGTAGTGGCACTAACAAAATTGTAATGTTTTGCGTTACAAAGTGCTAAAAGACGATTATTACTTATCACAGATACACGTAAAAAAACAAAATCATAAAAGTAAAAATATATTCAGAGTGATATATTTACGTATATACTCCTATTAGTATAAAAAAAAACGTTCTTATTTACGTGTTTGAGAATCAATATACTAAGAAGATATCTGTTACACTTGACCTAGTTACCAACAGTAAGCAGGGGAGAAAGTGTATTGTTGTGTTTGAGATATCACTCTAATATTATAAACATGTTTTTATCTATAGCATACAAAGCATGTTTTCCCCTGCTAAATTATTTAATTTATGATCCTGGTTGCGATTAGATATTGTTCTACTGTAGTAAACATATTATCAAAACAACACGTTACATAGATCTAGATTTAGTCATACTACTTAGGTGTATCTGTTAAAATAAAGGTATAAAAGGTGTAGGCCTTAAACTATAATGCACTTTTTCACGATTTATTTCTTTGTCTGCTATTATTTGACAGCAAATTTTCAGGATTTAACTTCATTTGAACTAGGTTTTAAAAACAAATGTAAGTTTTTGTAAAACTGAATTTTTATTCTATCTGTGTTTGATTTCTTAATCTGCATGCGCGGTTAGCTTTTTTCTTTATATCCAGATGTTAGATGT
>NW_026732032.1:25000-83637 GCF_028476545.2 Physella acuta
TGGTCAGATTCCAGGTTACGTTTAGGGTTTTGTTTAGCTAAACATTTAACTTCAGGTTGGATTTTGGTTATTAAAAACTAGGTGTTTGGTACGTCTACCCATACACATGGCACACAATCTCATATCAATTCCTCTTTATAGACTTGGGCGTTATACGTACAATGTTGTTATCTGCAAAACAATGCTGCAAAAGCACCAAGCGATAAGAGGTCATTCATGTTTTGACCAAAGTAATTAGGTTAATTAGTATAATTAATTAGTGGGTATTTGGGTGGTTTCATGTACCGCGATGAGATTACTCTGAGAGAGCACAAAAATAAGTAAACTTATGGCGCTGATACTTCAAGGATGGCTTCTTTTGAATCAGAGTGTCTAGAAAATATTGTTACATGATTACAGGGTGCTTTTATTGTATCAGGGTGTCTAGAAAATATTGTTACATGATTACACGGTGCTTTTATTGTATCAGAGTATCTAGAAAATATTGTTAAAAATTACATTGGGCTTTTACTGTATCAGAGTGTCAAGAAAATATTGTTACATGATTATAAGGGGCTTCTATTGTATCAGCGTGCAACGACAGTAAACATCTATTCTAGGAAATATTACTACTTGAATGCAAGGAATGGGGGATCTTTGAAGTCGACGTCGTAGGGTTGGTAAAGCTAATGGTTGCCAAACTTAAGTCCCGAGTTCAAACCCCCGGGCAGATGAGGCGCGATGGATGAATTCAGCAACTCTTCTAGGAGAGACAACGCCAAAATTAAACAACTGCTGCCTTGTAGTTGGGTTTCGGATTGACAAAAGCTATGGAAGCAAGTCCAGAAAGAAAAGCAGGCTGAAATCGGAGTCAACTCGTTGACATGTTGACATGTAATACTTAATTGCGTTGTAAGAAATCTCTTCAAACATTCAAATTAAGAACGAACAAGAGGAAGCTTGTCTGATATTTGAGAAATATACACAACAACTTAGTCATTAAGCAAAAACCTGACCGATAATCCACGGGTCTCGCTAAATGTAGCAGGTAAAGGCTCTATCCTTCAATAAGTAATGCCCGTACATCAGTGAGTGCTCTAAACTGTGTAGTCACAGCAAAAAAAAAAAAAAAAAAAAAAAAAAAAAAAAAAAAAAAATCAACATACCAACACCTGTTGTACCTGTTGCCGTACAAACTTTTTTCTATTTTTGTCAGCTACGTTTAGGATCTAAGGACGATAACCCACCTCCTCAAGTGAACCTTTTTATGAGATACATTTTTCAAGGTGTCACTACAGACGCACGTCCTGTTTATTTCTTAGAAGAAGTTTAGGGATTATCCAACTGTCCAGTCTGTCCGGCTTAAGTGGGGTCATTTACCGAGGATAAATTAGGGTCTCTGACATTACCGCTAAATTACTCCAGGGGGGGGGGGCGGGGACATATGTTCCCGGACTCAGACCCTAGGGGCGCCAAAATAAGTTAATTTTAGCTGCTATTTTGAATTATAAATATAAAAAATATATGGGGGGGGGGGTATGTTGGGGGGCGCCAAATTGAAAGTTTGTTCCCGGGCGAAGGGAGGGGTCGCTACGCCTCTGCTTAAACCTACCTTTTCCAACCATAACCCTCCCCCTAATCTAAATCCTAATCACATCCTTAACCATTTCTAACCTAAATACCCCAAAAACCTAAATTATCCTATCCCTATCCGCAAATCTATCTTTAAATGACCAAGTAATAATTAACAGGGGAATTTTCTACTTCATTTTGTTTTGCGGTGGAAGGGGGGTGTAAAGTGCAAGAGTTGGGGTGGGAGGTAATATATATGGGTGTAATGACTAGAGAGGGATAACCGTGTTTAATTGCTAGGGAGTAATGTTCCGCCTGCTCCCTGTAAATTCATCAATAGCTCACCTGTTTTAATAACCTTAAACATATTCGCAACGTACCAGGTGAACGATGTCCAGCAGCTCCCACCGCCGTACCCGTGTCAACAACTGCTCCACAAACAACACGGACCACACCGGCCACAAAACCCAAGGTCACGGACGTTCGTCTACCTAAAAACGTGGTCCCCTCACACTACAATGTGGAGCTTCAGCCCAACATGTACCTGCCTGATCCTGCTAACTTCACTTTTAAGGTAGATTGGTGTAAACGTAGTTTGTCTCTTTGGTACAGAAATCGATAAATTCAAATACAAATTACGTAAAAGAATGTTTACCAAGGATGGAATAAGATACTGTATTATATATATATATATATATATATATATATATATATATAATATACATATATATACATATATATATAGGCTATACATACATACACACATATATATATATATATATATATATATATATATATATATATATATATATATATATATATATATATAGTTATTTAGACCTACAGTTATATATAATTACATATTGTTATATACAGCTAAATGTATTGTTATTATAAATGTTTTTGCATGTGAATTGTTTTACTTTCTATTATCTAGGAATTATGGGCATAAGTAAATACTTCAGCAATTAAACAAAATCTTTCTTTTTGTTGTATGATTTTTTTTACACCCAGGGTTCTGTGAAGATCTGGATAAAATGTATCACTGCGAGTGACAATGTGACGCTACACTCAAATGTTCTGGTGATCGACAACAGCAGCGTCAAGTTTTACCCAGAATCTGGCACTGGGCCTGGTTTAAAATCTCTGGCTATTGATTCAGCTCGACAGTTCTTTATTTTAAAGTTAGACGGGAATATGCAGGTAAGGTACTATTTTCTGACTTAATTAAACATAATTTCTTTTATAAAAAAATGTACACAATGTAACAGAATTTTTTCGGTCCCATATTTCCATATTGCTGTTTCCTTTCCTTTCAGCCAAACAAGACGTATATTATTGAAATGAATTTTAAGTCTCCATTAAAAAACGACCTTGCCGGGCTGTATTACAGTACTTACAATAGAAATGGAACTAAAGTGTAAGTTCTCCACCCATTGATTAGGAAGAATTGAAACTTGTCTAGACAAATTATATTAAACATTTTACTTTTACATTTCTTTATATTTTTTTGCCAAGATAAATTGTAAGCGTTCTTATATAATTCAATATAATTTAATAATATAAACAATTTCAACTACAACTTATCACTTTAAAATTTTGATAGACCAAAAATTAGCATAAAAAAATAATTAACAAACAAAAACGCGTTTTTTTTTTTTTTTTTTTTTTTTGTTTTGTTGTTGTTGATTGCTTTGCCTCTCCTACCACCCACTGTATTTACACTACAAAATGCAGAAAACTCCTATACTTGCCAAGGCAGTACATTTTAGTTACTGTGACCATTACGTCTCTAAACGTACATATTTCAATTTAAAAGTAACAAATGAAAAATCAGCGTGTTTCTATTTAATAAATTCTCACATTCGTGATTTTGTTTTAGCTATTTAGCCACAACCCAGTTTCAGCCAACAGATGCCAGGAAAGCATTTCCATGTTTTGACGAGCCAGCTATTAAAGCAACATTTAATATTACTCTAGTTCGTCCAAGTCATCTAATTTCTATTTCAAATATGCCAATTCTAAATAGTGCCCTACCCTTGTAAGTATAAATAGTTTTGATTGTTAGCAACTATAATTTTATGTTCCTATATATATATTATAAGATTCAACATCATAATAGAATCTGCCAGGATTCATAAAATAAAGTTTTACAAGAATAACTTATAAATAGATTTTGTAATGAAAAAGCTAATTATATCTAGTCTAGATCTATATTAAATATTATAATATTTATGAACAGTAAAATAAAAGTAGCAACCAGAACCAGTAATGCAGCCTCTAAAGTAAAAATGTGTAACTATATTTAATACGAAAAAGATAGCCTATTTTAAAAACAAATTTAATTGATTTTAAAAGCAGTAGTTCACAAATTTATGGTAACTTAACTTAAAACTTAACAAAATTTAAATGATTATTGATATTAGGGGTCATCCATAAATGACGTCACACTCGTAGGGGGGAGGGGGGGGTCCGTAATTTTGTGACGATGTGTGATGAGGGGGAGGGGGGGGGTCAGATGTTGCGTCACATTTTTGCATTATAAAAAAGCAATGTTAGAAAACGAATTTTAGACGTTATTTTGCGTTTTAGATAACTGTTCTAATAAATTGTAATAGTTTAGACAAGATTTTGGAAAAATATCGATGTTTTTAAAAAAATTCAACTGCAATTTTGAGGGGGGTTGTAAGTTGAGGTGTGACGTCATTTTAGTGGGGGGGGGGGGGGTCTGGCTTTTTGTGACGACGTGTGACGGAGGGGAGGGGGGGGGGAGGTAAAAATCGTCAAAAAAAGCGTGACGTCATTTATGGATGACCACTTATTAATATTTATTATTTATTGCTAATTTCAATGTAGACATGTTATTTTTTCACAGTACTGAGGATGGGATTACCTACGTTAAGGATGTTTATCAAAAAACTCCAACAATGTCAACTTACCTGCTAGCATTCATCATTTGTGATTTTGAATATACATCCAATAGAACTAAAAATAATATTCTGGTGTGTATTTATTTGTCTTTTCTTGATAAGAATATTCTATTAAGTAACGATATTCACAAGGTAACTTTTAAAAGTGACTATTTTTAAAATTATTTTTACTCAAAAATCTAGTAAGGCCAATAAAAAAAGCTTTTTTAACCCATAGCAAAGCCTACAATGATGCACCAACCTTACAAATAGATTTTATGTTATACTTTTGGCTGCTAATAAATTTTTAATAAATTTTTATTACTTTCGTTGTGAATGATTTAAACAAGAATTCATTGTAGGTCTATACTGTCACAATGTAATTACACAAACGTATTTGTTTACACGCCATCATCTTAACACTTTCTTTATATCATGATTTAGTACCGTACCTGGGCCACTAAAGAAGCTGTTAATCAAACGCTCTATGCATTGGAGACCGGAGTAAAAATTATCACCTATTTTGAAGAGTTTTTTAATGTATCTTTCCCTCTACCAAAACAAGGTAATGAGTTATAATTTTAACTGCTTGATTACATAAAATAAGTAAAAATATAGCCTACAAAGGGTCACAATTCAGGTAATTCAGGCCTACTATTAATTAATCACCAAGTTAACTATATTTCAAGATATTATTTTTAAATACCTTGGTCATGTCAAAACTATACCCACTGGAAGTTTAATTTGACTTTTTAAAATTTTTCATCAGACATGATTGCTATACCAGATTTTGCTGCTGGTGCTATGGAAAACTGGGGTCTAATTACATACAGGTGAAATAGTGTTTACCAATAATATTAATAGCCTGTGGAAAATAATTGTAACAAAAACATCAACAGCAGTATTTGTATTGTGTAGCTTAATGTATAAAGATTTTTATTTGTGCAGAGTCTATTTCAATTGTATTGTAAATTAGGTTTAGATAAGAAAACAATGTTTCTTTAAATATTTTATGCTTTTAATTCATCTTAAATACTAAAAACTTTATTTTAATATACTTTCTTCTGTGTTTTCAAGTTCTTTTTCTAATCTAATATTCCTTTTAGTAAATCTACTTCAAGACATTTTTTTCTTCTTCTTTTTTTCTTTAAACCTTTTTTCTCTGTTTCTAATTTTTCTTTTTTTAAAAAAATATTCTCCCACAGAGAGACAGCAATGCTGTTTAAGCCAGGCTTTTCTAATGAAGCTAACAGAGAAAGAGTTGCTGTTGTGGTTTCACATGAGTTGGCTCATCAGGTGGGAAGACTTTCTTGCATTTTCTCTTCATTTGAGAAATTACTTAAATAAATTTATGCAACCCGACTAAATTCTAATTTTAAATTTTAATCAAAACCTTTAGTACGAATAGAACTATTTAATTATCAGAACTTACTAGCATGCTCCATTCAGAAAATGAAATACTATTAGTGCCAGTTTTAATTAAAAGAAAAAACCTTATGAATTTTATTTATTTATTTTTGCAATTTTTTTTTCTAAAATCATTTATTTAAATAACTTCTAATAATACACTTTAATTAAGCTTTCAAAATGATGTAGGAATTTTTTAAAATTGAAAATAAAAACATACATTATTTTACTTTTAGAAATATCGTCTTGTTCATTAAATAAGATTAATTTCAACAAAAACAAAATAAAAACAGAATAATACAAAGACTGAAAAGTGTAAGGAATAACACAGACAAAATTCTTGTTCTTTAAACAGTGGTTTGGTAACTTGGTGACCCCTTCATGGTGGGATGACCTTTGGCTCAATGAAGGATTTGCCAGCTTTGTTGAATACTTGGGAGTTAATCATGTTCATCCTGATTGGAACATAGTAAGTCATTTTTATATATTTTAAATATTATTTTATTCATTATTTCTCACCATATTGATGACTATTTTACTTTGATTTCACATTAACACAATCAACGAAATTAATAAATTAAGAAAAAAGTGTATTTCACATGCCAAGATAAGGCTTTGTGATTTTCACTTGTAAAGTATCTAGAAGTTTAAGAGTACAGCCCGACTTGTCAATCAAAGGTTGATTATAAATGTTTAAGAACAATGATAAAGCTGTCTAGAATTATAATTTGTATCAGAACAGAGTGATTTGTGTTTGTTTTGTCTACAGCAGTAATTTTAATAATTGTATCACTTTGAATCAGTATAATACTTTAATGTACAGATTTTTTTTTGCAAAAGAAGCAAAACCTGGTAAAAATTAAATCAATCCCGTACTTAGGGCAAAAAAAAATCTAAAAAAAGAAATGATAGACTGAGTTAAAATTTAACTTTAGACCAAAGTAAAATCTATGGTTGACTTTTAGGATATCAAAATTCTTTGGTAAATTAATGTTTAAGAATGAGAAATTAAATCATTGTTATTTCCAACACAAATGAGCTTTGATTTTTGTTTTAGTATAATGTGTTAGTTGTAAGTGACCTTCAACCTGCTCTTCAAGCTGATGGACTAGTTACATCACACCCTGTCTATGTTCCAGTTGGTCATCCAGATGAGATCAATGAAATATTTGATTCTATATCCTACAGCAAGGTTAGAGTTTTTATTTTCTTCTTGGCTTAAAAACAAAAAAACATTAATAAAACTAAAATATAGACTTTTCTTTGAAGCTCTTAATATTCTAATATTGGGTTCTTATACTTTACAGGGCTGTGCCATTATCAGAATGATGCTTCAGTTTCTTGGTGAGGGAACTTTCAGACGAGGATTGAATGTAAGAATTAATTACAAAAATGTAATCTAAAACAATCGTTGTTTATATATTATGGCCTTTTCACAATTGTGATTTTTTAAAATAAAAATATAATCAACAAAATATTTTCAGAGATATTTATTATCAAGGCAATATGGTGCAGCCTTTCATGATGACTTGTGGACAGCTCTTACTGAGGTAAATAAAATTGTTTGATTTCTTGTGATTTAATTATATAGGAATAAAGAAAGTAATTTGCAATACCTAGGTTGGTGGATAAAATAATTGCATGTGCTACATCATTCTTTGAGATTAAATGGTCAAAACAATCAATGAGAAACTATTTTTAAGACTGATTAATATTTTTAATCATTTTAAAGCAACTCAAATCCACATAATTTCCCCAACTGATGTTTAATGTATCGACAATAAATTTTACAATTATAAAATCTCTCAGTAAATAACAGTATTATTTTATAATAGGTGAAATACAAATGATTTAACTGTTAATTTCAAGTTTTAAATGAACATTAATTTATCTATAGCATAATAAATGTTTTAATATTTTTCAGCAAGCAGCTATTGATGGGAAGCAGAACATAAATGTAAAGACAATTATGGATACATGGACACTTCAAATGAATTATCCTGTTGTCAAACTACAAAGAAGTTATAACTCTGTTACAAAGCTACTGGTATCTCAGAAAAGATATCTGGAAGATTACAATGCAGTTGATCCTGGCAAATATGTTTCTCCGTTTGGGTATATAATATTTTACACATATCTGATGTTATTTAAATGTGGAGAGTGAAAATAACTGACAGTAAAAATTTCATCCTAAACCTATAGTATTATTTTAGGAAAAAGCAATAATGATCACATGTAATGTGAATGTGACTTGTGTCATATTTTTAAAAAAAATATTTTCATAATAGCAGATCATCAGGAGAAAATAAAATAGAAATAATGAAAACAGAATTTACACCAATTCATCTAAAATATTCATTTATTTTGATATCTTTTTAAAAATTATTGATTGCTTGAAACTTATTTTAAGTAATATAATTTCTTATAATATGTATGAGTTACTGATAAGTTTATATTTGAGCTACATATTTTCAATGCATCAATTTTAATGCAACTCTAATTTCTGCAGTTTTTTTTTAAATCCATTAACACCCAATAATATAATTAAACAGTCAAACACTTTTGCTATATATTTAAGAATATATATTAATTTAACATACTGTTGAATATTATTTAAAAATATATATAACAATAAATGTGTTCCTATATTTTTCATAAATCAGTTACAAATGGAATATCCCAATAACAATCACAACCAGTGAAAAACCAAACTTCAGTCAGACAGATAAAGATGTTCTGTGGCTTCATACAAATGAAGAAAGTAGTAAGGACAATGCATAATATTTTAAATTACTTTACTAATTAAAATTTTATGGTACAGAGTGGCTGAGCAGTAGAGAGCTAGGCTGCTAACACAAATTCTAACCTGAAATCTGGGTTCAAGTCAGTAAAATATCCCTGAGTCCATCTAGCTCTGATAGGTACCTTACTTATGCTGACCACAATATCACTCTATATGCCAAGAACTCTGAAGAAAATGAACTCTACTTCATCTGCCCCATGTGTCTTGGGCACTAATGGGAAAAAAAGATGATGAATTGAAATTTTTATATTTTAGAAACGTTAGTTTATTTTGTTTGTTGCTTTTTAAAAAATTTCAAATTGTTTTTTTTTTAAATTATCAGAGGAGATTGATTACAACCCACTTCCCTATGTGTATAATTCAAGTGGATGGATTCTTGCAAATGTTGAAATGAATGGCTTCTATAGAGTCAACTATGCAGACAGTAACTGGGAAGCTTTATGCAAACAACTGGTGGAAAACCATGAAGTAAGGCTTTTATACTTGAAGAAAATTTATTGATTGCTTATTAATCTACTGCATGATTTGCTGCATATCCTAACCATTAATGTCAAATATATGAATTATGGAGTCCATAAATTTAATACTTCTGTGACCATTCAACAAATTCAAAAGATTTCAATTAAAATTTAACTAAAACAAAACTCACTCCTTTCCCTGTGTCTAAAGTTGATACAGGTTTATTAATACATTTTAGGTAATTCCAATAATAAACAGAGCTCAGATAATCAGTGATGCTTGGAATCTTGTTAAGTAAGTCATTCACATATTTAATGAAATTTTATTTTATTTTTTTACAATTTTATCAATTTATCATTCTATTTAAAGGTATTTTGTCTCTTTGTAAATTTAATTTAAAATATGATTTGTATTTAGTTTCAAATTTATATATATATATTTTTTAAATGTGGATATATTCAACTGAAAACATTACAGTCTAACATTTCCAGTTCATCAGTCTCCCTATACTTTAAAAAAATTCCTCTTTAAAATATAGATCAGGTGATTTAAAACTGAACATTGCATTAAAAACAATTGAGTACCTCCATAAAGAAAAAGATTATGCACCATGGGTTGCTGCTAGAACAGAACTTCTCTACACTTCAAGAATGTTGGCTGTCACTCCTTTGTTTGGACTCTTCCAGGTTTTACAAAAATTTCAGAGCTAAACAGTTTTACAATATTCCTTAATAGTTTTAATGATTAAAAAAATTGAACTATTATGTTGTCTTAAATATATGTAAAAAAAATCACTTTCATCACAAAAAACATAGTTAAAATGTGATTACTTATTAGATCATTCTGCTAAATTAAAACCATTAAAAATCTTTTTTTTTAATACAGCCCAATGATTTTTAAATATTTTTTTTTACAGAAATTTATGCAGGAAAAAATCAACAGCTCCTTCCGGGTTGTTGGTTTTGATAATACAGGATCATCTCATACTGACATGTAAATATAAAATGTTTTTTTTTAATGTTGACCAGCACTTTTTCCAAAATAAATTTCACATTTCTTTGTAAAAAAGAACAGGTCATTCTTTAAGAATTTTTTTGCGATTTAATTTTTTTGTGATGACAAATTATGTTGATTATTATATACATTTTGTATATATAGCTCAAAAGAAAATATTGTATTATTTCTTTTTTCAGTTTGGCGCGAAGTCTTATTATCAATATAGCATGTGGATATGGTATACAGAGCTGTGCAGATTTTGCTAAGGACCAATTCAAACAATGGATGGCAAATCCAACTACAAATCCGTATGAATATTTTAAAAATAAATTTCTTATAAATTTGCGATTTTGTAGTTATTTTACTTTAATATTTCTCCACAACTTTGTTATTTTGTCATTTGTGTTTTTTTTTCAACTAGTGGTTGTCTTGCTTTTTTTCTCTACTATTTGTTAACATGAAATGCTAATTGATTTTAAACATTAAAAATTGTATCAAAATAATATTAAAAAGGTAAATAAATTCTGAATCATTAATCATAATAATCTTTTACTATTTATAGAGTAGACCCTAACTTTAGATCTACTGTGTACTGTTCTGCTATTTCAAGTGGTGGATGGGATGAGTGGAGCTTTGGTCTTAAGGTATGTTAGAAAATATCAAACACAAAGGAATATTATAATTAACATCTTAGTTTTTTTTATTAACACAGGAATAACCAATTTTCTATTTGATTACAGATGTACACAGAATCTGATTTAGCCTCTGAAAAGGTTAATTTGCTTTCAGCTTTATCTTGTACCAAGCAACCTTGGATCCTAAACAAGTGAGAAAAAGTTCTTAAATTTTACTTGAAACTTTTACAAATATAGGCAGTTCATAATTATATTAAATATTTAACAAAAATGTACAAAAGACAATATTGGTCATACACAGTGTTTGCATGATTTTATATAGGGTGGGGTCAAAAGGTTTTAAATACACAAACATACATTTTATGTAACAATTTATAGAATGTAAAATTATGTTTTATGATATTTGGAATTATTAATTTGAAAGTGATGGTAATTGCTGTCTGCATAAAACAGTGGTGATTTTTTTCAAGTCACACTAAAGTGACTTATCAGTTTAGTTAAATATTATGAAAAGTTTTGTGGCATACACACTTTTAAAAAAAAATCCATAATAGTTTTAAAGTGATTGAAAAGGAAAAGGTTAAATTTTAATATCTAGTAAACTAATACAAAAACACGAATTGAAGCTGATCATATATTTTTCTGTAATTAAATAATTTCAAACAATCCAGTCATTATGCATTTCAGAAAATATAAAATATGATAATTTAAGAAGTGCAAGATTTTTTTAAAACAATGTATATGATATGGTTATTTACGCTAAAAAGCGTGTAGAATTTTGATACTAAAAGCAATTTATCTCAAATAGTTCTTTCCAAAAGACAGTGGCTATGCTAATGTAGTAAATTCATTCTGCATATACAAAGATTCTTTTTTTATTAATTTTCAAATTTCCTTATAATTTGTATTGTAAAGACTATTCATGTGTAGCTGAATTTAGGCTAAATATTTTAACATATATAGGTAATTTTAATTGGTTTGCAGAGTTTTTACCACAGGAGCTTTGAACTTAGCAGCTTTGATCATATGTGCACAGCTGTGGTCCAACCAAATGGTCAAAGCCCTTATTGTCAAAGCACCTTAAACTTTTAATTATAATCTATGTATATTTTAAATTTATTTTACATAAAAAATATTTCAAATAAACATTTTCAGCTTCCTGTCGCTGGTAGTAGAGAAGGACTCAGTCATTCGCAAGCAAGATGCCTTAAATGTTATAACATACATCTCATCAAATACAGTTGGTCGATCACTTGCTTGGAACTTCTTTAGAGCAAACTTCCAACATCTTAAAGACACGTACGTTTTTGTTTTTATTTTCAACTTATCTAAATTATGAATTTTTTTAACAAGATAATTTAATAAATTATATTTATAACATTCTTTTTTGTTATTAGTATACATGGTATACATGGTATATTTGTTTGCCTCTCTAAGAATTAATGAAGTATTTATTCAGCATGACAGTTTGTTATAGATTGTCTATTTTCAAAGTTTTAATGTTTGTATAAAATTAAAAATTACATCTACTTATAGATTTGGAGCATCGTTTTTCTCATGGTCTAATGTGATAGATGCAATCACCAGGAATTATAATACAGAGTTTGAACTTAGTGAGGTATGGTTTATCCACATTGGTTTATTCAAATATTTCTTTTAAGTGTGAGAACAGATGATTATCATGCATACAGTAACAGGATGAAGTTCTTTATTCTTTAACACAAAAATGTTTTTAATTAAAAAAACATTTTAGATAAGGCAGTAAAGAATAAAAGCAGAGGCGTATCCAGGTTTTCGTTGTAGGGGGAGCGAAAAGAGCAAAAAAAGGCGCCGAATTTTTAACACGTTCTATATACGTGTATTATATATATATATATATATATATATATATATATATATATATATATATATAATTACTAGCTGTATGTCATTACTTCGCTATGATGTAAAGTAAATTGAAAGTAGCACTCTGAAGAAATAAGAAAAAACACACAATGTAGGTCGACAAAACAAAAAGTGTATCAATCTAAACAAAAAAAGTATACATATATACACACACTACAACTAAAAACAATGAACGTAACACAATCTGTTTTGTAATTCTTGTAAAAAAATAATTAATTCTTACATAATAATTCCTGGGAAATTATTTAAGACAAGTGAAATAGGGGAAATAATCACTCTCTTAATATAAATATGTATATATCTACACATTTAATTATAAATGTCAAAACAAATAAATAATTACTTTAGAATATAATGAAATTGTTTAACACTATTCGTGTTTACAAAATGTTTTTGTCTATATTCAGAATTTAATATATCGTCATCATAAATGCTAAAGTATTACAGCATGATGAAAGTTTTTAAAATCAGAGGTGGTATAAAAGCACGCTTTTCGTTATAATAGAAAAGCATTCGGAATAACAGCCTACATTTAATTAAATATCGGTATATCATATATTTTATTAACTACTGCTTCTTTGTGTTCTTTAAAGATCGTTTTTTAACATAGTGATAGGTATGGGTTAGATCACTGTATTGATCACACACCTTTTTACTGGTAATTGCAAAAACAATTTTCACAGAGTTTTACGTGATGACGTTGTTGACCTTATCAAAATTTCCCCACCACTACCCATTTTGCTCATAAGAAAATTTAAATAGAGGTGCCACATCAGTTGTATTTGTTTCTGTATTGTAATTTTTAAAGAATCAATCACATGATTCAAACTGTATATATAAAGTAATTATGTGTGAAGTTTTACGCATAACATTTTCTAATTCAATATTTCGTAAGAAAATACATTATACAGTTGCCTTAAACTTAACAATCCTCTTGCCAAGTGGTACTACCGTAGAGGTTTTTTAAACATTGCAATGCATCGTAAGGGTTATTTTTAGTATGGCAAACTGATGCAGCTGTTAATACGTGTTGTAAACGTAGACACTACTAGACTAGTACAGTAATGCTTAATTGCTGCATGAAAAGAAATCTTGTGATTTACATAGATGAGCCGATCAAAAATATTTTTTTAACAAATATCATTGTTTAAAACTTTGAGTTTAAAAAGTTTCCAAAAAGGCGCCACTTTGCTGAAAATGGCCAGAGGGGGAGCAGCCGCTCCCCCTGCTCCCCCCCCCTGCGTACGCTACTGAATAAAAGAACTATATATAATATAGAAATATATAAAGAACTAATAAACTAGTAATTGGATATAATCAATGAATAGCGCCTAATCCTAACATTAAAATGGCCATTTATAAAAGAACAAAACCAAACATATTCATGGATATGACTCACAGAAATAACAATATGTTGTACATTGCAAAACTAATAATTATTAGCATATACCATTGCTAATTACATTATCTGAAAATTATCTTTTTTAAAAGATGGAAAACAAATAATTGACTAGAGCTTCATTGTTGATTATCCAAACTTTTCTTTATAGGTAAAAGCTTTCTATGCAAGCCAAGAAGGCAAATTTGGTTCTGGTGAAAGAGCCATGCAGCAAGGCATTGAGAAAATTTCTTCCAACATCAAATGGATGGAAACTAATCGGGGTGTCCTTAAGACTTGGCTAGACGATGTCACTTCACAATAGACTACAGGCTATATTAAAAATGTGTATTAAGTAGGCTTGTATATTTATATAGGTAGATTTGTAAATGTGTGCATATATAGAAATTTATATATATATATATATATATATATATATATATATATATATATATATATATATTTTTTTTTTTTTTTTTTTTTTCTGTATATACATGCACAAAGCCTATTTACATTTTAAAATATTTGATAGACTTTACTTTCACCACCTGCTTTATTTGTAGAAATTAATACAGATTACAACAAGAAAACATGCTAAAATTATGTAATCCCAATGTTGTTTTTTATTTTGTTGAAAATCAAAATGGACTAAGAAAAACAGATTCAGCAATGATTTTTCAGAAAATGAAACAAAAGTTTGCTTGTACAGTTTGTTCATAAAAATATAAACATACAGTAAAGAAAATTCTGCATTATTTTAAATTCTTGAATAAACTAAATGCATTGATTTGAATTAACAGATATGAGTTGTAATAACTTATTTAAATCAAAACTGTTGTAACTGTTGATATACCCAGCTAATGACTTAAAGAAATTGAAATATTCAAATCTACACAAACTTGTATGCAACCAGTTACACTCATAAATCCTATACAAATTTTAAAATTTCAACTGTTAATTTACAAATGCTCAGGTCTTTTATTTTCATGTCAAATTTTGTTTTTTTGTTAATTCCAACAGCTGCCTTTTCAAAAAGTGTTCAGTAATCTTTTTGATGCATTATGTTTTTATATGTAAGTTGAAAATTTTAAAACTGATAGCAAAAGTAGGTCATTTATGTGGTTTTATATTTATGTAAAATTGTGATTTAGATAAATACTGCTTCAAATCTCTAAAATATTATAACATGACTAGCGTACCCGTCCCACGCGCGTTGCCGCGGGGATAGAAGAAAGTTTGACGAAATTTATTAGAAGGATTTCACCAACGCGTTACCAATCATATGTTCTTAGACGCGTGACAGTCTTTTCTAAAAGTGAGTTATTTAAATGTAAACAATGACTGCGCTTGGATCATAAATATCGGGACACGGGTTTACCTACACTACCGCATGAAAACTTGAGTGTACATTAATCACTCACCGAAATAATATGTTATAAAACACTTCGGTGACCGCCCATGTGTCAGAGACGTACAGGGTCGCTCTCAGGGCCCCCAACCCCCGATTACACTACCGGTACCGCATAGGCGCGGCGTACGACCACTGGCTCCTTAAAAGTAATAGGCGCAATCGTACCAAATAGCATCTTGTTAATAATGATGCAGATTTCATCATTCGCTAAAGTGACACAAATGAACAGGATTTTTTTCTTTAGCACGTAAAAAAGTATTTGACATGTTTTAAACTTCAGTGTGACTGATGCAATATGCTAGCGTTACTAATGGTCTATTATTAGATGCTCGATCTCAATTTCTGACTGGATTGTCTAATAGTAGATGCTTATTGCATCATTCGCAAAGTGACGAAAATCTACAGTAGGCTCCTCATATTCAAAAAGTTATTTTTTCATATTTGGCAAAGTGACGAAACTGTACAGAAGGATTTCCTCGCGTTACAAAGTTATTTTTAGAAGACTGTTGTAGTTTTACCGCTGAATATAGTAGTACCGCTTACTCGCTATGCAGGACGCTCGATTAACTGATGCCAAGTGCCAACATAGTCGCTCTAAAACTCTGGGCGCCAAACCGTGTATTGACGAAAGTTGTACCCTATATGGCGCCGCCCATAAGAAACTTTAGTTTTCCTTTTCGCAGAAATATTCTACTTCCTAAAGTTTCATGGCACTCGGATGAACCTCATCTGAGTTTTATTTTTTATATACTGTGTATAGAGAAAAAAAAAATCGCTCCCCCCCCTGGGGGTGCCGCCCTTGCAATATTAAACAATATTTTTTTGCAGAGCCCTACCATTAAGTGATCTAATCATCCCCCCAAAGTTTCATGGTACACGGATGAACGATGTGAAACCGAAATAGACTTTTATTTTTATAAACCGTATATAGAGAAAATATGTAGCCTCCCGTGGCGCCGCCCTTGCGAATTTAAAAAAGGATTTTTTTTTACAGAACCCTTCCCTGAATTGTTCTAATCAACTCCCCCAAAGTCTGATGGCTATCGGATAACGGTGTCACACCGAAATCGACTTTTTAAAAAATATACCGTATATAGAGAAAAATCGCACCCTTCCGTGGCGCCGCCCTTGCGAAATTAAAAATGATTTTTTTACAGAACCCTTCCCTAGAGTTTTATAATGAACTCCCCAAAGTTTCATGCCTATCGGATGAACGGTGTCACTGCAATTCACTTTTATTATTTTTATATACCGTATATAGAGAAAAATAGGACCCTCCCGTGGCGCCGCCCTTGCGAAATTAAATTTTTTTTTTTACAGAACCCTTCCATAGAGTGGTATAATGAATTCCCCAAAGTCTCATGGCTATCGGATGAACGATGCCAAACCAAAATCGACTTTTATTTTTATATACCGTATATAGAAAAAAACAAATCGCGTCGTGTCGGGGCACCACCCCTGCGAATTTGAAATTTTTTTTTTCGCAGAAATCTCCCCATGAATATTTTCAACAACTTCCTAAAGTTTCATGGCAGATCGTGTGTCAGAACGGTGTCACGGCAATTCACTTTTATTATTTTTATATACTGTATATAGAGAAAAATCGCACCCTCCCGTGGCGCCGCCCTTGCGAAAATAAAAATGATTTTTGTACAGAACCCTTCCCTAGAGTGTTCTAATCAACTATCCAAACTTTCATGCCTATCGGATAAACAGTGTGAAATCAAAATAGACTTTTATTTTTATATACCGTAAAAAGAGAAAAATAGGACCCTCCACTGGCGCCGCCCTTGCGTTATTAAAAATGATTTTTTTACAGAACCCTTCCCTAGAGTGGTATAGTGAACTCCCCAAAGTCTCATGGCTATCGGATGAACAGTGGGAAATCAAAACAGACTTTTATTTTTATATACCGTATATAGAGAAAAACAAATCGCGCCCTGCCGGGGCGCCACCCCTGCGAATTTGAAATATTTTTTTTCGCAGAAACCTCCCCAGGAATATTCTCAACAACTTCCTAAAGTTTCACGGCGATGTGATGAGAGGTGTAGCAATGCATAAAGGACACACAGACACACACACACACACACATTGCTTTTTATATATATAGATAATTTAGACCAATTTTTCCTGTATTCAGATGCATTTTTTTTTGCTTTTCAAAATAATCAGATTAATGTGATTAATTTCTGTATTTATTATTCATGAGATCTTTGAGATCTTTCTAAGAAATCCTCAAAAGATTAAAATCATTTTGTTATTATATCTATATTATAATATTTTAAAAATCAATATAACTTTTTATTGAAAAGATTTTTTTGAACTTCAACTTAACTTTTTAGTTATATGATTCATGATACCAAAGAAAATATATCTATATTATTAATATTCTAATTGATGTACATTTTGTTATTTGGTTTTATATTTTTTCTACACTACATAATGACGGTATATAATTAATGAATTTTAAACTAATTTGTACTGTAAATTAAAAAAGAAGTCTCATTAGAACGAACTTTATAACAAATCTCTTTCACTGAGTGTAAATGTAAATCTATTCTTTTTAAGATTTTAAATCAAGGTTTTGTTATCAAACTTATTTCTTGCCTCAAATACCTCCAACAAGTGAATATTTCTAGCAGTTTTAATAGCAAGCGTTGGCAAAAGTACTTAGATTTTCAATCCTACCTTGGTGAATATGCGGACTTCATATAACATTCTATTAATATATCAGAAATAATGTAAATTCTTATACAATACTATGGTATAACAATATTAAAGTATTGGGTTGTTTGTATTTTATGTATATGTGTAAACTTTCCTGTTTTTATATTCATTATTAACATATATTTCAAAGCTTAATAAATGAATTATTTTGTTTTGACTATTTTGTTGATTAAATTTTAAATACCCGATTGGTCTGAGTACATGTTTCAATTTCTGTCTCATTTAAAAAAAAATAGTGTTGTGAATTCTTGCTCAGCCTCTATACACGCTATAGTTAAAACAGCTTAATCGTGCATATAATAATAAAGTAATAATAAATTAACAATATAACATTAGATCAGAGTTTCTTCCAGGCATCTCTTCTGGGGGCTCAGCCCCCCTTCCCCCAAAGTAAGTCAACCCCCACCCCCGAACGAAATAGAATTTATATAGAAAACATACTTTTACCGGTGTCCGCCCCCCCCCCTCCGGAAAATGTTGTCCCCCTCGAAAAAATCAAGTGCCCGCACCGCCCCCCCCCCCCCCCTAACGAATTGAGGGGCTGGTTTACCTAGAAAAGACGTGTTTTCATAAATCAAGTTGACCTTTTCGTGTGTGTTGTCCTCGAGTACAGGTCACCGCTCTGTTACATAGATAGATCTAGTTAACACACACCTCTCCAGCGGGACATATTTTAATGGATCAAATCTGTTTGTTTAGACCGTGTCCAAAAATTGTGCACGCATTTTAATATCCGAAGACGCCTTTGTATTTTTAACATAAATTTATACAAAATACAGCAAGTTTTCATGTTCTTACTGTATTTGTGTATAATTAAACTACATCAGTAAATATTTATTATTTTCCTAAGTGCGATCAAAATAAAGGGAATTTTTTTTTCAATTAGCTCAATGAATAAGGCGTGAGTAAACTCCCCTAAACATTCTTGTGTATTTTCGTGGGGGTTGGGATGGCATTTCCAGTAGAATCAGGCTATGGTAATGGTACGAATGTTTGTGACAAAAAAAAAAATCATTTTTCGAGAAAAAAAAAAGTGAAAACTTCTTAGAATATGCTGCTTTATTTCATTTTATATTTTCAAATTCTAAAGGTTTTTGAGAAATTGGAAATAGAGTAAAGTACCAATTCTGGTTACGGGAAATCTCTCAAAGTTGATAGAAACATATGAATATGATCTGATATTTAGGCTATTTGAGAAATGTAGATGACCAAAATAAAAAGTTACTGAAGTTATCGTATTCACTCACACTCATAGATCTACACAGACAGACAAGCTTGCGGAACTAGGTTTTCCGACTTAGTTAGGATGCTGGTGTAAAACGATATCGAGTTTTTGCAAGATCACTATATTTTGCTCTGTCTATACTCCATAAATGAAAATGTAAAAATAGACCAAGAACTGCATAAGCTATTTTTAAAAAGCCGTCCACTTTTCTAGAGTATATTCCAATGCTACTGACTTCAATTAGGATGCATTACTAGATTACCTTCTAATTAAGCTGTGTCAGCAGATTCGTCCCACCGCGCCGTCCCAACCTACTTCAATTAACGTTATATAAGAAAACTGTAATAATAATCAAAGTGAAAGGCTTATGGGTCTACTACCCCCAACAAGTGTAACACTATATCTATGTGCGTCTACAAATATATGTCTACTACCCCTAAGGGGGGGGGGGGTCACCCATAAATGACGGTCACACATCGTCACAAAAAGCCAGACCACCCACCTCATAAAATGACATCACATCTCAGCACACAAGCCCCCTCAAACATGCAGTTCAGACTTTGTAACATTGTCTGAGCTCAGTCAACATAGAGTATTTTAATCACTTTCTATTATAATTCATTCAAACCGTTTTCTAAAACGCGAAATAACGGTTGAAATTCAATTTCTAGCATTACTTTTTTAAAATGCAAAAGTGTGACCCCTCACCTTCATCACAAAATTATGGACTCTTCTCTCTAAGTTGT
This sequence comes from Physella acuta, assembly GCF_028476545.2. Classification (NCBI taxonomy): domain Eukaryota; kingdom Metazoa; phylum Mollusca; class Gastropoda; family Physidae; genus Physella; species Physella acuta. The sequence continues at coordinate 45,153 of NW_026732032.1, forward strand.
TTCACATTGAAAACGAACACACATTTTCACAGTATAAACAGCAAGCGTCATTCAAAGACACGCACAATTCTAAAATAATCGTAGCTTGTTTGTGGCTTGTACTAGTACAGGTACGGATCCGCGAAGGTTGTTGTTAAGTAAATAGCCGAGTTGGGATAAACACGAAGGTATTTATTGGGGAAGTCAGCTAGGCATAACTGTGCTGTGTGTTTTTAAGTTGATTTGTTTTAGCTTTTAACTGTTGTATATAGTACGAGATTTATGTAGTTCTGACTAACCATCAGTAAGGAGGCGTTACAAAATTAATTATGTGTTGCTAGTGCATATAAGTTAGGGCAGCGGTTCTTAACCTGGGCTCCACCTAACCACAGTTGTTCGGTAAGTCTGTCTTAGGGGTTCGGTGAAGGTCAAGACACACACAACTCATTCGATTCAGTATCGACATTTTTCAATGTGGAAGATATAAGTTTGATATAACTATAAAGTAGGGTTCTGCAAATGCGCATATGAAAATTTGAGGGGTTCGGTACCTTTAAAAATGTTAAGAACCATTGAGTTAAAGCTAAGTATTCAGACATATTCTCCCTAGGCCATAGAAGAAGATGTTATCTAATAACGCGATAACAACAAAAACCAGGTTAATTGTTTTGCAGCAATTTTGCTTTTCTTTTATAATTTTCTTTTATAGCATAATAGACAAACATAAACACTAAAACGACTTTTTGAAAACATGTTTTTATACACAACACCTATGTCTTTCCAATGATAAAAAAACATTTATTGAAGTCTTAGCCTTGTGGTTTTTACTTCAATTGAAGTTTTTAATTTCTCGATTATATGAATCAGAAATTGTGTCAGAACAACGTTGAAGTTTTTAAAAGATACAGTTGATCCAAATCTCTGGACTATGTTCCATTGTTAGGCACATCCCGACATGCCTTCTCAGAAGTTCGAACTTTCAGATCTCTCCAACAGCCAGACCAATCTAACAAACATGACTGAGAAGAAAAATGGTTGCTATGTCAGCTCCGTTTTTGGGTTCATCTTGATTCTCCTGGCGGCCGCCATAGCTGTGGGTGTTGGAATAATTGTCCATTTCGTTGGAGGGAACAAGGTCGTCGTCTGCAAGTTTGACTCGTCTGTTGGTACTGCCAGCGCCATCTGGAGGGAGTGCATCAGTCTATCCAGCTCAGGGAACAAAGATGTTTGTAAGTAGCGGGTTTTGTCTGATTCGTAGAAGGATTAGTTTATATCTGATTTGTGGAAGGTGAAGTTTATGTCTGAGTGGTAGAAGATGAAGTTTATATCTCATTTGTAATATGTGAAGTTTATATCTGATTTGTAGAAGGTAAAGTTTATATCTGATTTGTATAATGTAAAGTTTATATCTGGTTTGTAGAAAGTGAAGTTTATGTCTGATTTGTAGTTGGCATAATGGAAGTTTCGATCCAAGGTCTTCGTCAGCTCACAACAGTGAGGTAGTAAACAAAAAAAAAGGCTCATGTCGTACAACAAATTAAATTTTGAAAACATCGTATTAGTTATTCATTTTTATAGGGAAAAATAGATGGAAAATGGTTAAAATGGGTAAATCTATTTTGACAAACATCAAGTTGCTGTAATTAAAGCTAATTATGTTTAATTGCTAGCAATTAGTAGATACACTAATATTATGCAATTTTACAGTGTTAATTAATTATGCATATTACTTATGTCATGGGCAGGTGGACGATGCCCGGCTAGTCCCACTACCAACTTACCAATGTCAACGCCCTCTCCGTCAACACTGACCACACCGGCAACAAAACCCAAGGTCACGGACGTTCGTCTGCCTAAAAACGTGGTCCCATTACACTACAATGTGGAGCTTCAGCCCAACATGTACCTGCCTGATCCTGCTAACTTCACTTTCAAGGTATCTTAAAGTAAACTGTACATTTTCATTTTTTTTCCAAGTAATCTTTGTTTCAAAGGTTGTTTCTTCCAGAAAGAAAAAAATAGCAACAACAATTCAATGATAAATACATTTTATATCAATCTTTCCGTTAAGTATTGTGTAACAGAATTCCAAATATTAACTTAGATTTTCGGATTAAAGAAAAGTCTCTGCATTATTTTTTAAAATTTATTTTGTCAATGCAGGGCTCTGTAAAGATCTGGATAAAATGTATTACTGCAAGTGACAATGTGACGCTACACTTTAATATTCTGGAGATCGACAACAGCAGTGTTAGGTTTTACCCAGAATCTGGCACTGGACCTAGTATAAAATCTCTGGCTATTGATTCAGATCGACAGTTCTTTATTTTAAAGTTAGACGGAAATATGCTGGTAAACATGATAATTTTACTTACCTTATCTTCAAACAATACATATCAAGTTTAATAGATTTAAATTAGATACATATCGTGATTTGTGTGTGTATGTAATGTCTGATCTAAGTATTCGTCGATAAAAAACTAGAATTTTATTTTCAGATAGATTTGTAAATTGACTACACAAGCTGTCCTTAAAAGCCCCCCCCCCCACCCCACCCAAAATCTAAAAAACCTAATCAGAGGCGTAGTGACCTATTCCGGCGCCCAGGACGGACTATCAATTTTTTTTCACCCCCCCCCCTCTTTAATTTCTATATGTAGTTATTCCTGTCTATATAAAACAGCCTCACCCCCTTCAGTTGGAAAGAGTTTGTTGCGCTTTTTACCAATTACAATCCCGTAACATTTTCAGTGCCACTAAAAATGATAAAGAAAATAGTTAAATCAGTGTGTAAAACCTTGTAACTTTTCGTAATTTTGATTGTGTATAATTCGATACTTCAGTTTAAAACGAGGTTTTAAATTAATTTTTCTACACCTTTTGGCGCCCATTTGGGGTCGGCGCCTGTGGCGGCCGCACCAACCGCCCTCCCCTAACTACGCCACTGAGCCAAACGTAGTGAATGCTACATACGATAATTCTACCGTTTGAATTTCAATAGTATAAATTTATTTTATATACCAATACACAAATCAATTCCTTTTAAAAAAAAAACTTTATCATAGGCAGACAAAACCTACATACTAGAAATGACTTTTGAGTCTCCTTTAAAAAATGACCTAAATGGACTTTATTACAGTAGCTACAATAGAAATGGAAGTCTTGTGTAAGTATAATCTTTGTATTGTTTCATTTAATACAGAATAAATGACTGTTCCAGCTTTAAAAACAAAATTTAAACCAACAAAATATTATTCTATAGTTATAACGTTCGTGGTTTGTGTTAGATGATAAATGATGGATAATAAATATCACACTTATATTGAATACAAATTAGTATTAGTATGTATTAGATCCACTGGGGATAATGTTCAGATGACAAGTGATCATTATAAAATAAAATCATTGTTCACACAGGCAAGAAAAAAAATTATAACATAACGGTAAACTACTGTAACGGTGCTTGAGTGACAAAGCTATTTCCTTTGTATATTTTGAAATACTTGTGTTGTGTTATCAAACATTAAGAGTGCGCGGAGTTGTATAGACTATAGAGATATGCCATTTATGATTTAGATCTATAACATTTATTTACATGTAGTAACTAGAACAATTTTTGATGATTAAGCTAACAAATCACGTTTAACCAATTTCGATAAGTGGCAGCAAATACTTTAAAAAAATGTGATACACATTTTTTATATTTAATCTCACAACATCTTCTAGTAGGTTTTGTGTATGGAGTTTTGGTCGGTTATAAAATAGCAGAGGTGGTTATCTCAAGAATATATACACGGCTTACATATATATTAGGCTTACATAATGTATCGTGTGTGTTGTGTTAGAACAAATGTCAAATTTCGTGTTATATTTAATAATTTGTATACGTTCAGTTAGGATCTATTTTGCCAATATCTAACATCTAGAGAAATATTTTTTTGTCGCGATAGACGTTATGGGATTTAAAAGAAATAAATTAATTAGATTTACAAAATTTACTTGATGACAGATTCTAAATACAAATTATGTTGACGCTCACATTGTTTTTATTTTTTATTCAGCTACTTAGCATCAACTCTGTTTGCGCCCACTGATGCCAGGAAAGCATTTCCGTGTTTTGATGAGCCGGCTATCAAAGCTACATTCAATGTTACACTCGTTCGTTCAAGTCATTTAATTTCTCTATCCAATATGCCAGTGTTAAGCAATAGTGCTTCATAGTAAGTGGGCTATAAGACACGATATTATTGTATATAACACCTCAAACTTTATTTTATCAAATTTGCGTTGTTTTTTTTAAATTTTAAAAATTTCTATTCTAAGTAATCTGACGATTTTTATTAAAAAGATAATAAGGTCTAAAGAACATTTATTTTAGAATATAGATTTGATTAGGGTCTATTTTTAAGTAATATGTTAATAATTTCGTTCTTTCTAAGAAATGACATAACAAAGCAAAATACGAAATACAACTTTGGTAGACTTTTTAAAAGCACAATTGTTCCTTCAAATAATAGAAGTATTTCATGTATTTAATATGATATATTCAATTCTGTAGATCTAAGATGTAGAAAATTTAGAATAATGGATCTAACATTTGAAAAACATCATTCGTTATTCTATTAACCCTTTGAGCCCGCCAGTCCGGTAAACCGGCTTCAACATTAGGCATATATGTCCGAAAAGCCGGTTTTCCGGCCCGATGATCTAGCGTCATATTCCTAGCGGCCGGTATACCATCTAATCTATAATATAACGCTGCTGGTAGTGTGTCAGTCCTTCCTTCCTTCCTTCCTTCCTTCCGTCATCGCTATAGATTTTGGAACCATAAAAGTAAACATTCGCACCATGCTGTGCTTTTCAGAGCACCGCAGTGTCTTATTATAAGTATTAGAGTAGGGTTTGTTTATATAGCGGCATAGAGCTATTTTATAATTGCCACGGTTTTTACTCTTTCGCATAACGTCAAGAAAATATTAAATACACGCAAACTGCTAAAACGTATTAAAAAGATTAATGTCAAATATCATTTTCGTTTAGGCTCCCAGAAAAAGTGGATACATTTTAATAAGATAATAACAGTACAGTAGAAAAATCAAATTAATTTAACTCTTTTCTAATTTTGACAAAGGAGGTAATTTAAAAATACATTAAACTCACGCTAATAAAAAAATGTGAATGCAAATATACGTTCGTCATAGAAGGAATTAGTGTTGCAATAATATAATTAGCAAAATGTGAATGCAAATTATTCGGATGTGTAAGAGGAAATTATTGTTAGAAAATTATAATTAGCATGGATTGATAAAAGGCAATCTTTTATTTATTTTATTCACTGAATGTAGGCCATACTATTTATTACTTATAATTTTTAATCAACTATTCAGCACTATTATAGGCGCGTCATCACGTTCATTAGGTGCGCAATGGTTTTAGTTATGAAACTCTATTGTAAATTTTTAAAATTTTTAAGTACTGGAAAAAAATGCGTGAATGGATAAAGTGAAATATTGTATATATTATAGATACTGCCTATTATTTTATACTGTTTTCTAATTATTATTCTATCTTTCGGGTTTTATAGGAAAGGCGTAGCGAGAGGGGGGGGGGGCATATGTCCCCGGGTGCCGACCTTAGGGGGCGCCAAAGTGGGTTGGAAAAAATTTGCGAGGGGGGGGATGGTGGAAATCGAAAGTTTTAGGGCGGGGGGGGGGGGGGAAGGTGAGGTAGATTGTAATGACTGACGAGAAGCCGCGTTGGTTGTTAACAGCCTTTATTATGTACAGACGCCATCATGCAAAGAGAGAGGGAGAAATGGCGAGAGAGAGCTATTTATAGATAACAACATGTAAGGGACATCACTCAAGATAACAATATAAATATAATACTAATACAGAGAGTGAGTTCCCTTGACCTCACAATTAACTCAATCTATTACAGAAGGGGTGCAAATCGAAAGTTTGAGGGGGGTGCAAATCACCGGAAAGGGCGCGATTTGGCGCTACGGGCTAGTCTGTGAGCAATATGCCTTTATTATTGCATTTAAATTGTGTTTATGTTATGAGTGTTGTGTTTGTTTTTTCGTTTTTTTTTGCGTTCGTTTGTGTTGTGTTTAGTTTTGTTCTGTTCCCAAGTTGGTACATTTAAAAAAGATTTACCGTGGCGGAGCACGGGATGCAGCTAGTTAAATATAATTAGCGGAAGACTGACTAAAACTGCGCATATGTCTTTTTAGTGCGTGATTATGATTCTAAAAATAGATTTTAGGAAAAGTGAAAGTGTTTACATTTCGTAGCAATGCCGCCGAAACGAAAAGCTGAGCCACAGCCATCGACTTCAGCACATAAAGTTGGTGCAAAAGATGAAGCAAAAGACCGAAATATCAACAAAAGAAGTAGAATAACTGCATCTCAGGCAATACAACTACTTATTGATTCTGATGAAGAAGATAATATTCCTGGTCTATATTGTGATGATAGTGACGTTGAATTTGAGACTGAACACAGTGACATTGAAATTGACAGTGACAATGAATCTGTTCAAGTACGTTCTGATGCACGTGGTGTCAAGGACAAAGACTTGCCGAAACGAAAAAAAAAGTTTACTAGTGCAAAACATGCGAAGTTTTCCTTTGCATCGGGTCCGGCAGTGATAACTGTTTTGAAAGTTATCACACAAAAGTGGGCTTTTGGCGATGAGCTAGTATGGCCAGGTATCAATAATAACAAAACAATTACTAAATGTAAATTGGCTTCTTCTATGTTCTATCAAAACAATAATTATGTGTTCGTTTTATATACATTGTTCTGTTCAAACATTGTAAAAAAAGAAAAGAATTTCAGAATCCTGCTGCATTGTTGTTTGATCCCGAGTCTAGATACCAACTTTGGCTTGATTATCTCAAACGGTTCAAAAGTTATAGGCAAAGTTAGAAGCAGATAAGTGAAAATCGGTTTGGGCCTGGGAGCTCAGGAAATAGGAGAAATTAGGTCAAGGAGGCCAGGGCTCAAAGGGTTAATACACAATATATAATAAATTTTTAAATTGATTATTCTGATCTAGACAGCCGTAACATTCATAGATCTAGAATCCTAGTTTATTTGATGCTTTTTAAGTTTTAAAAATTACTACATTTCGACAATATGGCATATGAGGAAGCATACATATCTTTATTTCTAAAACTAATCCAAACAAAACTTTTATAGATGTTTATACTGTCTAGTAAAAATATGTTATTTACCTCTCCTGTTTCTGCTAGTGATGAAAATGGGGTTACATACATTAAAGATGTTTATCAACAAACCCCTTTGATGTCAACTTACCTGTTAGCATTCATCATTTGTGACTTTGAATACACATTCAACACAACTAAAAATAACATTTTGGTCTGTATTTTAAATTTATTCTCATAATGCTAATCCCAAACATTGTATTATTATTTTAAAATCAGCAGAAATTAAAAACGTTATGTAATGTAAAATTAAAAATCAAAAGATCTAGTAGTATGTTGGTTAACATGTTTACTAAACTTTAACCAATACTTGAAATAATCTTCAATGGGCCATTAAACTAAACATAAAATTAGTTATGAAAAAAAGTAAACTATAAAGGCATATACACACACATATATATATATATATACAGGCCTATATATATTTGCAAAACTAAGTAAATTATAAATATATAAATATAAATAAAAATATATATATGTATATATATATATATGTATATATATATATATATATATATATATATATATATATATATATATATATATATATATATATATATATATATATATATATATATTGATAAACAAAACTGTAGGGTTTGCTTATTTTGTTGGCCTTAGTATCGTGCATGGGCAGCTAAAGAAGCTATCAATCAAACAACCTATGCCTTGGAAACTGGTATAAAAATTATCACATATTTTGAGGAGTTTTTTAATGTGTCTTTCCCCCTACCAAAACAAGGTAATGTATTTTCAAACTGCCATAAATAGTTTAAAATTAAGATTGTTGAGTAAAAGCTTAAATAGGTAGTCTGATTAGCTTTATATGCATTGGGCCTTACTTGTATCAAACAGTATCCAGTTGATAATTTTTAATGGAGTTGTCTTTAACAGATATGATTGCAATACCAGACTTTGCTGCTGGTGCTATGGAGAACTGGGGTCTAATTACCTACAGGTGATTTTGTTTACAAATATACCATTTTGTAAAAAAAAAAAAATGAGAAGTCAAAATAGTGGGAAGAATTAAAGATATTTTTAAGCAAAACAAACCTGCAAATAAGCAAAGGCACACAAAAAGTTGTGTTTTGTAATAACATTTTCAAACGATACAGTATGTTACAGTAAAATATTTAATTTTTAATTAATATATTTTTCAATTATAATTACATTTTATTCATCTTCACATAACATTACTTGTTCATTTTCCCATTATAATAATCATTCTTTTTAAAATAATACCAATTTTATTTATACAAAATGTGTATTTTTCTTTGACTTAGAGAAACAGCTATGTTATATAAACCAGGGATTTCCAATGAAGATAACTTGGAAAGAGTTGCTGTTGTGGTATCACACGAGTTGGCTCATCAGGTTTGAGTTCTTTTACCATATAATTTTATGATTGAAAATTTTAAAAATAATTTATAATAATAATTTTATTTTATTTTGTTAGGATCTTAATCATTAAAATGATACTTAAAGATTGCAGATTGTAATAAATAAAAGGGGTACTAAAGAATTGTCATTCTTCATATCTTATATTTAATTATTAGTACAATTAAGGCTACTTTAGACTATTGAGCCAAATTGAGCAAGTAAAAGAAAATCTAACATGATTGATCTTTCATCAATAAATATATTAATTGTATTAACTTAAACAGTGGTTTGGTAACTTGGTGACCCCATCATGGTGGGATGACCTTTGGCTCAATGAAGGCTTTGCCAGCTTTGTTGAGTATTTGGGAGTTAATCATGTTCATCCTGATTGGAACATAGTAAGTCATTTTTATATATTTTAAATATTTTTTAATTCATTATTTCTCACCATATTGATGACTATTTTACTTTATACTTATATTAACACAAATGAAACAATTATTTAATAAAGGAAAAAGTTATTTCACATTCCAAGATATTGCTTTGTGCTTTACACTTGTGGAGTATCTAGAAATTGAGAGTGCAGCATGACTTGTAATATTATTATTAAGGTTGATAATAAATCTTAAAGAATAATGATATGGCTGTCTATAATGATAATTTGTGATTAAATTTTGTTTTGTCTATAGCAGTTATTTCGATTTTTGTATCACTTTGAATCAATATAGCTAATTTAATCTACAGAGTTTTTTTTGCTCTAAGTACATGATTTGTTTTAATTTTTAAACAGGTGTTGCTTTCTTTATCATACTGCAAAAAAAGATATAATAAAGTTAAAATTTAACTTTAGACCAAACAAAATCTATGCTTGATTTTTAGGATATCAAAATTATTTGGTTCATTAAATGTTTTGCTTAAAAATTAATAATTATTTTTATTAACACAAATTAGTTTTTTTTAGTATAATGTGTTAGTTGTAAGTGACCTTCAACCTGCTCTTCAAGCTGATGGACTAGTTACATCACACCCTGTCTATGTTCCAGTTGGTCATCCAGATGAGATCAATGAAATATTTGATTCTATATCCTATAGCAAGGTTAGAGTTTTTCTTTTCTTCTTGGCTTAAAAACAAAAATAATAATAAGGTGTCATCCATAGATGACGTCATGCTTTTTTGGATGATTTTTACCCGCCCCCCTCCCTCCCCTCCATTACTCATCGTCACAAGAAGCCAGACCCCCACCCCTAAAATGACGTCACATATCAGTCACACATCAGACTACAACACCCCTCAAATTTTTCTTAAAACATCAATATTTTTCCAAAATCTAGTCAGAACTATGTCAACATAGAGTCTTTTGATCAATTCCTATTACAATTTGTTGAAACCGTTTTGTAAAACGCGAAATAACGGCTAAAATTCATTTTCTAACATTGCTTTTTAATAATGCACCAGTGTGACGTCACACCATCTGACCCCCCCCCCCCCCCATCCACCTCATCACACACCATCACAAAATTACTGATTCCCATCCCCCTACGAGCCAGAGTTTCTTCCTGGCATCTCTTCGGGGGGGCAGAGCCCCCCCCCCCCCAAAATTTTTTTACCGCCCCCCCCCCCCCCAAACGAAATGAAATGTATATAATTTATATAGAAAATATAATACTTTTAACAGTGTCCGCCCCCCTGAAGAAAGTCTACAGCCCCCCCCCCCCCCCCAAATTTCAAGTGCCCCCCCCCCCCCAGAGAAAAAAGTCTGGAAGAAACACTGCTACGAGCGTGGCGTCATTTATGGATCATCCCTAAAACTAAAATATAGAATTTTCTGTGAAGAATTTAATATTATAGTATTGGGTTCTTATATTTGCAGGGCTGTGCCATTATCAGAATGATGCTTCATTTTCTCGGTGAGGGAACTTTCCGACGAGGATTAAATGTAAGAAATTATTACAAAAATGTAATCTAAAACAATCGTTGTTTATATATTATGGCCTTTTCACAATTGTGATTTTTTAAAATAAAAATATAATCAACAAAATATTTTCAGAGATATTTATTATCAAGGCAATATGGTGCAGCCTTTCATGATGACTTGTGGACAGCTCTTACTGAGGTAAATAAAATTGTTTGATTTCTTGTGATTTAATTATATAGGAATAAAGAAAGTAATTTGCAATACCTAGGTTGGTGGATAAAATAATTGCATGTGCTACATCATTCTTTGAGATTAAATGGTCAAAACAATCAATGAGAAACTATTTTTAAGACTGATTAATATTTTTAATCATTTTAAAGCAACTCAAATCCACATAATTTCCCCAACTGATGTTTAATGTATCGACAATAAATTTTACAATTATAAAATCTCTCAGTAAATAACAGTATTATTTTATAATAGGTGAAATACAAATGATTTAACTGTTAATTTCAAGTTTTAAATGAACATTAATTTATCTATAGCATAATAAATGTTTTAATATTTTTCAGCAAGCAGCTATTGATGGGAAGCAGAACATAAATGTAAAGACAATTATGGATACATGGACACTTCAAATGAATTATCCTGTTGTCAAACTACAAAGAAGTTATAACTCTGTTACAAAGCTACTGGTATCTCAGAAAAGATATCTGGAAGATTACAATGCAGTTGATCCTGGCAAATATGTTTCTCCGTTTGGGTATATAATATTTTACACATATCTGATGTTATTTAAATGTGGAGAGTGAAAATAACTGACAGTAAAAATTTCATCCTAAACCTATAGTATTATTTTAGGAAAAAGCAATAATGATCACATGTAATGTGAATGTGACTAGTGTCATATTTAAAACAAAATATTTTCATAATAGCAGATCATAAGGAGAAAATAAAATAGAAATAATGAAAACAGAATTTACACCAATTCATCCAAAATATTCATTTATTTTGATAGCTTTTTAAAAATTATTGATTGCTTGAAACTTATTTTAAGTAATGTAATTTCTCATAATATGTATGAGTTACTGATAAGTTTATATTTGAGCTACATATTTTCAATGCATCAATTTTAATGCAACTATAATTTCTGCAGTTTTTTTTTTTTTTTAAATCCATTAATACCTGAAAATATAATTAAACAGTCTAACAATTTTGCTATATATTTAAGAAAATGTATTAATTTAACATACTGTTGAATATTATTTAAAATATATATAACAATAAATGTGTCCTATATTTTTCATAAATCAGTTACAAATGGAACATCCCAATAACAATCACAACCAGTGAAAAACCAAACTTCAGTCAGACAGATAAAGATGTTCTGTGGCTTCATACTCATGAAGAAAGTAGTAAGGATGATGCATAATATATTTGATTACTTTACTAATTAAAATTTTTTGGGACAGAGTGGCTGAGCGGTAGAGAGCTAGACTGCTAACACAAAGTCTAACCTGAAATCTGGCTTCAAGTCAGTTGAATATCCTTGAGTCCACCTAACTCTGATAGGTACCTAACTCATGTTAGGGAAAGCAAAGGTGGCTGTGCATAGTGCTGACCACACAATCCCTCCATATGCTAAGGAAACTGAAGTAGATGAACTCTACTTCATCTGCCCCATGTGTCTTGGGCACTAACGGGAAAAAATGATGAATTGAAATTTTTATATTTTAGAAACGTTAGTTTATTTATGTTTGTACCTTTTTAAAAAATTTCAAATTGTTGTTTTTACAATTAACAGAGGAGATTGATTACGACCCACTTCCCTCTGGGTATAATTCAAGTGGATGGATTCTTGCAAATGTTGAAATGAATGGCTTCTATAAAGTCAACTATGCAGACAGTAACTGGGAAGCTTTGTGCAAACAGCTGGTGGAAGACCACAAAGTAAGACTTTTATATTTGAAGAAAATATATTGATTGCTTATGAATTTTCTGCACAATTTGCAGCATATTCAAACCATTGATGTCTAATTATATAAGAATTATGGGGTCCATATATTTCTACTTAGGTTTTGCTATCACAAACTTGAGTGGGGCTTACACATTTATTAATACATTTTAGGTAATTCCAATAATTAACAGAGCTCAGATAATCAGTGATGCTTGGAGTCTTGTTAAGTAAGTCATTCGCATATTAATGAAATTTGTATTTTTATTATTTTTTATTATATATTATTTAAAGGTATTTTTGTCTCTTTGTTAAGATTATTTAAATTTAAAATATGATTTGGAATTAGTTTAAAAATCATAAATTAATTTTTTTTTGTATATATTCAATTGAAAAAAAATTACAGTCTAACATTTAAGTTCTGCAGTTTTCCTATACTTTTTAAAAATACCTATTTACATTGTAGATCAGGTGATTTAAAACTGAACATTGCACTAAAAACAATTGAGTACCTCCATAAAGAAAAAGATTATGCACCATGGGTTGCTGCTAGAACAGAACTTCTCTACACTTCAAGAATGTTGGCTGTCACTCCTTTGTTTGGACTCTTCCAGGTTTTACAATATTCCTAAATAGTTTTAATGAAAAAAAATTGATCTGTCATATTGTTTAAAATATTTGTAAAAAAATCACTTTAATCATAAAAAAACAAAATTAAAATGTGATTATTTATTAGATTATTTTACTAAATTAAAAACATTACAAATCTTTTCTTTTAATACAGTCTGATTATTTTAAAAAGTTCCCACCTTTTTTTTACAGAAATTTATGCAGGAAAAAATCAACAGTTCATTCCAGGTTGTTGGTTTTGATAATACAGGATCATCTCATACTGACATGTAAACATAAAATGTATTTTTAAATGTTGACTTTTTCCAAAGCAAATTTCACATTTCTTTGTAAAAAAAACTAGCCCATTCTTTAAGAATTTTTTTTATGATTTAATCTTTTAGTGGTGACAAATTATATTGATTATTATATAATTTTTGTATGTATAGTTAAAAAAAAATATTGCATTATTTCTTTTATCAGTTTGGCGCGAAGTCTTATTATCAATATAGCATGTGGATATGGTATACAGAAATGTGCAGATTTTGCTAAGGACCAATTCAAACAATGGATGGCAAATCCAACTTCAAATACGTATGAATTTTTTTTTTAAAATATATTTCTTAAAAATTTGCTATTTTGTAGTTGTTTTAATTTAGTATTTCTCTCAAACTTTATTACTGTGTAATTTAGGTTTTTTATTCAATTAGTAGTTGTTTTTCTTTATTCTCTACCATTTGTTAACATGAAATGCTAGTTGATTTTTAACAACGATCGTATTATTAAAACAATATTAAAAAGGTAAAATAAATTCTGAATCATCAATCATAATAATCTTTTACTATTTATAGAGTAGACCCTAACTTTAGATCCACTGTGTACTGTTCTGCTATTTCAAGTGGTGGATGGGATGAGTGGAGCTTTGGTCTTAAGGTATGTTAGAAAATATTTAACACAAAGGCAATATTATAATTAACATCTTAGTTTCTTTTCTTATTAACACAGGAATAACCATTTTTTTTATTTGATTTCAGATGTACACAGAATCTGATTTAGCCTCTGAAAAGGTTAATTTGCTTTCAGCTTTATCTTGTACCAAACAACCTTGGATCCTAAACAAGTGAGGAAAAGTTCTAAAACTTTACTTAAATTTTATACAGAATTTTGTAATGTGTTGTACTTAATTATACCAAAAGTTTAACAAAAAATTTAAAAAAGATCAGACTGGTCATACAAAGTGTTTGCAGGATTTATTAGGGGGGGGGGGGGGGGGGGGGCAAATCTTTTTTGACACACAAACACACAGAAATTCTATGAAACAATTTTTAGAATGTAAAATTATGTTATAAGACATTGTAAATTATTAATTTTAAAGTGATGGTAATAGCTGTCTGCATAAGACAGTGGTAATTTTTTCCAGTCACACTACTCTAAAGTGACTAATATACTAAGAGCAATTTATCTCAAATAGTTCTTCCCAAAAGACAGTTGCTGTGCTAATGTAGTAAATTCATTCTGCATATACAAAGACAGTTTTTATTAATTGTCACATTTTCTTATAATTTGTATTGTAAAGACTATTCATGTGTAGGTGAATTCAGGCTATACTTTAACATATAAAGGTAATTTTAAATGGTACACAGAGTTTTGACCTCAGGAGCTTTGAACATATGTGCACAGCTGTGATCCAACCTAAGGGCCAAAGCCCTTATGGTCAAAGCACCTTAAACTTTAAAATTATTCTCAATGTATATTTGAGATCTATTTTACAATTTTTTTACAAATAAACATTTTCAGCTTCCTGTCGCTGGTAATAGAGAAAGACTCAGTCATTCGCAAGCAAGATACCTTAAATGTTATAACATACATCTCATCAAATACGGTTGGTCGATCACTTGCTTGGAACTTCTTTAGAGCCAATTTCCAACATCTTAAAGACATGTACGTTTTTGTTTTTATTTTCAACTTATCTAAATAAGGAATCTTTTTAACAAGATAATCTAATAAATTAAATTTATAAACTACTTTTTGTTATTAGTATACATGGTACCTTTGATTGATTCTCTTTGCATTATTGAAGTATGTATTGAGCATGGAAGTCTCTTTTAGGTTGTCTATTTTCTATAAAATTAAAAAATTACTTCTACTTATAGATTTGGAGCATCATTTTTCTCATGGTCCAATGTAATAGATGCAATCACCAGGAATTATAATACAGAGTTTGAACTTAGTGAGGTATGGTTTATCCATATTAGTTTATTCAAATATTTTCATTAAGTGTGAGGACAGTTATGATTAGCATGCTAGAGCTATAGTGTTTTTTATGTGAATTTTTCTTTATAGGTAAAGGCTTTCTATGCAAGCCAAGAAGGCAAATTTGGTTCTGGTGAGAGAGCCATCCAGCAAGGCATTGAGAAAATTGCTTCCAACATCAAATGGCTGGAAACTAATCGGGATGTCCTTAGAACATGGCTAGAAGATGTCACTTCACAATAAACTACAGGCTATATTCAAAAAGTATTTAAAATGTCTTGTATATTTATATAGGTAGATGTGTAAATGTGTGTATATATAGAAACTTATATATATATATATATATATATATATATATATATATATATATATATATATATATATATATATATATATATATATATATATAGCCTATTTGAATTTTTAAATTTTATGATAATATGGCTGTTACTGTCACCACCTGTTTTATTTGTAGAAAATAATACAGATTACAGCAAGAAAACATGCTAAAAGGTTGTACTGTTTTCTGTTATTTTGTTGGAAATTAAAATGGAGTAAGAAAAACAGTTTAAGCAAGGATTTTTCAGAAAATGAAACAAAAGTTTGTCCATATGGTTTCTCCATAATAATATAATCTTACAGTAAAAAATTCTGCCTTATTTTACATTCTTTATTAAACTAAATGTATTTGAATTAAAAGATATAAGTTGAAATAACTTATTTACAGAAAAACTGTTGTAACTGTTGATATAATATACCAAGCTAGTGACTTAAAGAAATTGAAATATTCAATTTTAAACAAACTTTTATGCCATTAGTTACACTCATAAGTCCTACACAAATTTCAAATTTTCAACTGTTAATTTACAAATGCTCATGTCTTTTATTTTCATTTCAACTTTTGATTTTGTTTTTTTGTTAATTCCAACAGCTGCCTTTTTCAAAAAGTGTTCAGTAAACCTTTTGGTGCATTATGTATAAAAACATAAAAATATAAGTTGAAAACTCTAAAACTGATAGGAAAAGTAGGTCATTTATGTGGCTTTGTATTTATGAAAATTTGTGATTAAAATAAATACTGCTGTAAAATCTCTAAAATATTATAACATGATAATTAAGACCAATTTATTATGCATTCAGATTAATGTGGTTAATTTCTGTATTTAGTATTCATAAGATCTTTGAGATCTTTCTAAGAAATCCTCACAAGACTAAAATCATTTTGTTATTATATAAATATTATATTATTTGAAAATCAATATAACTTCTTATTGAAAAGATTTTTTTGAACTTCAACTTAACTTTTTAGTTATATGATTCATGATACCAAAGAAAATATATCTATATTATTAATATTCTAATTGATGTACATTTTGTTATTTGGTTTTATATTTTTCTACACCACATAATGATTGTACATACTTAATGAATTTAAAACTAATTTGTACTGTAAATTTAAAAAAAAGTCTCATTAGAATGAACTACATAAGAAATCTCTTTCACTGGGTGTCAATGTAAATCTATTCATCTTAAAATTTTGAATGAAGGTTTTGTTATCAAACTTATTTCTTGCATCAAATATCACAATCAGTGTATGTTTCTAGCAGTTTTAATTTTAAGCATTGGCTAAAGTACTTAAATTTTCAGTCCTACCTTGGTGAATATGTGGATTTCATATTATAACCTTTGATTTATATTTCAGAAAAATGTACATTCTTATTTAATACTATGTCTTAACAATATTAAAGTATTGGTTTTGTTTGTTTTGAATGAATATGTGTATACTTTCCTGTTTTTATATTCATTATTAACATATAGTTCAAAGCTTAATAAATGAATTATTTTGATTTGACTATGGTGAGCTTTTTTGTTGATTAGATTTTAGATACCCGATTGTGTTGAGTGTATGTTTCAGTTACTGTCTCATTGTATTTTTTAAAAAATAGTGTTGTGAATTTTTGCTCAGCCTCTATACACGCTATAGTTAAAACTGCTTAATCGTGCATATAATAATAAAATAATATAAAAAAAGTAACAATAGTACATTAGACAACTGCCTTAAGCAGAAACTATTGAGCAAAAGTTGACTATAATATAACATGGAAGGAGAGTCTTACTTTTATCAGTGTCCGTCGTCCCTTTCCTCAGAAATGTCTGTCCATCCCCCAACCCCCAGAAAGTTTTGTGTGCCCCCAACCCCCCACCCTCCCTCTCCCGAACATTCCACCTCCCACCCCCCCCCCCCGGAGAAAAAGTATGAAAGAAACCCAGATAGCGACCTCAAAAAGAAGCCCAACGTCAATTTTAATTGAAATTTTAATTGGTTTGGCACTTTACTACATAAACAATCTCAAAATAAAAAAAAATATTTAAAAAAATGTTTTTTTTGGAATAATCTAAATTTCGATAATATTTTTGAAACATAATATATATATATATATATATATATATATATATATATATATATATATATATATATATATATATATATATATATATATATATATTTACCCCTCCCCCCAAATCGCCTAATTCTAATCCATAGCATCCTTACTAGTTTAAGTCGATCAAACAACTTCTCTACGTTGTTCAAATTATCTCTAACTTATGCTTTAAAGTTGAGGCGCTGGTTTACCTAGAAAAGACGTGTTTTCATAAATCAAGTTGACCTTTTCGTGTGTGTTGTCCTCGAGCACAGGTCACCTGTCTGTTACACAGATAGATCTAGTTAACACACACTTCTGCAGGCCTACATGTTTTAATGAAACAAATCAGTTTGTTTAGACCGTGTTCAAAAATTGTCCACGCATTTTAATACCCGAAGACGCCGTTATATTTTCAACATACATTTATACAAAATACAGTAAGTTTTAATTTTCTAACTTTATTTGTGTATAATTAAACTACATCAGTAAATATTTATTATTTTCCTATAAAGTGCGATCAAAATAAATTTTCAAAATATTTTTTTCAATTAGCTCAATGAATAAGGCGGGAGTAAACTCCCCTAAACTTTCTTGTGCATTTTCGAGAGGGTTTAGATAACATTTCTAGTAGAATCGGGCTATGGTAATGGTACGAATGTTTGTGACAAAAAAAATCATTTTTCGGGAAAACACAAAAAAGTGAAGAGTTCTTAGAATATGCTGCTTTGTTTCATTTTATATTATAAATTTTAAAGGTTTTTGACAAATCGATAATGGAGTAAAGTACCATTCTGGTTACCGCAAATCGCTCAAAGTTGATAGAAACATATAAATATGGTCTGATAAGTAGGCTTTATGAGAAGTGTCGATGACCAAAATAAAAAGTTACTGAAGTTATCGTATTCACTCACACTCATAGATCTACACAGACAGACAAGCTTGCGGAACTAGGTTTTCCGACTCGGGATGCTGGTGTAAAACGATATCGAGTTTTTGCAAGATCACTATATTTTGCTCTGTCTATACTCCATAAATGAGAATGTAAAAAATAGACGAAGAACTGTTTAAACTATTTTTAAAAAGCCGTCCACTTTTCTAGAGTATATTCTAATGCTACTGACTTCAATTAGGATGCATTACTAGATTACCTTCTAATTAAGCTGTGCCAGCAGATTCGTCCCACCGCGCCGTACCAACCTACCTCAATAAACACGCTGTAAGAAAACTAATAATATCAAAGTGAAAGGTTTATGGGTCTACTACCCCCAACAAGTGTAACACAATATCTAAAATATGAGTTTGTACCCATATGCTTACTACCCCTATGGGGGGGGGGTAGGGGTCATCCATAAATGACGACACACATCGTCACAAAAAGCCACACACCCCCTTAAAATAACTTCACATCACAGCATACAAGCCCCTTCAAAATTGCAGTTCAGTTCTTTTTAAACATTGACTGAGCTTTCTATTATAGTTTATTATTCAAACTGTTTTCTAAAACGCGAAATTTATTTTCTAGCAATACTTTTTCTTTAAATTAAAAAAAATGTGACGTCCCCCCCCCCCCCCCCCACTTCAGTAACATAAATAACATATCGCACAATACAAGATAACAACAAACCACTTCTACCCACACTTTGCCTTCGTGTTACATTACATGTGCACGATTAAATTAAAACTGCCGTGTTATTGACACAAGTTGTTACACATTGAAAACTTACACCCATTTTCACCGTATAAACAGCAAGCGTCATTCAAAGACACGCACAATTCTAAAGTAATTGTAGCTTGTTTGTGGCTTATACTAGTACAGGTACACATCCGGGAAGGTTGTTGTTAAGTAAATAGCTGAGTTAGGATAAACACGAAGGTATTTTCTTATATTAGGGAAGTCAGCTAGGCATAACTGTAAGTGCTGTGTTTTTAAGTTGATTTGCTTTAACTTTTAACTGTTGTAAATAGACCGGGACTTATGTAGTTCTGATTAGCCATTAGTAAGGAGGCGTGACAAATATTCATTATGTGTTGCTAGTGCATATAAGTTAGGGCAACGGTTCTTAACCTGGGCTCCATAGAACCACAGTTGTTCGGTAAGTCTGTCTTAGGGTTTCGGCGAAGGTCAAGACACACACAACTCATTCTATTCAAGATCGGGATTTGTCGATGTGTGCGATATAACTATAAAGAAGGGTTCTGTAAATGCGCATATGAAAATTTGAGGGGTTCGGTACCTTTAAAAAGGTTAAGAACCATTGAGTTAAAGCTAAGTATTCAGACATATTCTCCCTAGTCCTTAGAAGAAGATAATGTTATCTATTCCGATAACAACAAAGACCAGGTTAATTGTTTTGCAGCAATTGCTTTTTTCTAGCATAATAGATAAACAAAAACATTAAAAAGACTTGTCTAAAACATGTTTATATACACAACACCTAAGTCTTTCCAATGATGAAAAACATTTATTGAAGCCTTAGCCTTGTGGTTTTCACTTCAATTGTAGTTTAGCATTTCTTGACTATATGAATCAGAAATCGAGCTTTCAGATCTCAAATTGTATTCACAGACTTACAAGTGTTTAACGTTGAGGATTCTAGAACATACATTTGATCCAAATCTCTGGACTATGTTCCATTCTTAGGAACATCTCGACATGACATCTCAGAATTTCGAACTTTCAGATCTCTCCAACAGTCAGACGAATCTAACAAACATGACTGAGAAGAAAAATGGCTGCTATGTCAGCTCCGTTGTTGGGTTCATCTTGATTCTCCTGGCGGCCGCCATTGCTGTGGGTGTTGGTATCATTGTCCATTTCGCTGGAGGGAACAAGGTCGTCGTCTGCAAGTTTGACTCGTCTTTTGGTACTGCCAGTGATATCTGGAAGGAGTGCATCAGTCTATCCAGCTCAGGGAACAAAGATGTTTGTAAGTAGCGTTTTTTGTCTGATTTGTAGAAGGTGAAGTTTATATCTGATTTGTAGAAGGTAAAGTTTATGTCAGGTTTGTATAATGTAAAGTTTAAATCTGATGAAAGTTTCGATCCAAGGTCTTCGTCAGCTCACAATAGTGTGGTTACAAACAAAAAAAAATGTCATATCACAAATGTAATTTTTTTTTTAAAATTGGATTTGTTATTCATTTTTTAAGGGAAAAAATAGGTAGAAATTGTTAAGATATATGATCTATTTTTACGAAAATTGAGTTGCTTTTTAGATGTAATTATTTTGTATTGTCCAGCAATTAGTAGATACACTAAGTTCTTTCAATAGTCTATTAAGCAATTTCTACAGTTTTAATTAATTATGCATGTTACTTATGTCATGGGCAGGTGGACGATGCCCGGCTAGTCCCACTACCAACGTACCAATGTCAACGCCCTCCCCGTCAACACTGACCACTCCGGCAACAAAACCCAAGGTCACGAATGTTCGTCTGCCTAAAAACGTGGTCCCCTTACACTACAATGTGGAGCTTCATCCCAACATGTACCTACCTGATCCTGCTAACTTCACTTTCAAGGTATTTCATTTGTTTTTCAAGTAATCTTTGTTTTAAAAGATGTTTCTTCTAAAAAAAAAACAACACACAATGTAAAACACTTTACTGTTCTAAATCTACATCCTCGTTCTTAATTGAAATATTGAAGGGTGGCCTAGAGGTAGAGCGCTAGACTGCTAACTCGAAAGTCTGGAGTTCGAATTGGGGTTCAAGTCTGTAGAACGTCCCTGAGTCGACCCTGATGAGTACCTAACTCACATTACGTCAATGCTGACCCCACGATCCTTACATATAAAACAGAAACAGAAGAACTCTAATTCCCTTGCCCCATGTTTACACGTGTTTTCAAATTTAACCACCTTTAAAAAATAAATGAATTTCATTTTATAGAAATCTTTCCGTTAAGTATTGTGTAACAGCAGAGGCGTATCCAGGTTTTCGTTGTAGGGGGAGCGAAAGAGCAAAAAAAAGGCGCCGAATTTTGTAACACGTTCTATATACGTGTATTATATATATATATATATATATATATATATATATATATATATATATATATATATATATATATATAATTACTAGCTGTATGTCATTACTTTGCTATGATGTAAAATAAATTGAAAGTATAAGAAAAAACACACAATGTAGGCCGACAAAACAAAAATTGTATCAATCTAAACAAAATAAAAATATGTATACACACACTACAACCAAAGACAATGAACGAAACACAATCTGTTTTGTAATTCCTGTAAAAAAATTTCTTACATAATAATTCCTGGAAAATTATTTAAGACAAGTGAAATAGGGGAAATAATCACTCTCTTAATATAAATATGTATATATCTATACATTTAATTATAAATATCAAAACAAATAAATAATTACTTTAGAATATAATGAAATTGTTTAACACTATTCGTGTTTACAAAATGTTTTTGTCTATAATTAGAATTTAGTATATTGTCATCATAAATGCTAAATTATTACAGCATAATGAAAGTTTTTAAAATCAGAGTTGGTATAAAACCACGCTTTTCGATGTAATATAAAAACATTCGGAATAATAGCCTTCATTTAACTAAATAGCGGTTTTTTTAGTTCAGATCATATATTTTTTAATTAACTACTGCTTCTTTGTGTTCTTTGAAGATCATTTTTTAACATAGTGATAGGTATGGGTTAGATTACTATATTGATCAGACAACTTTTTACTGGTAATTGCAAAAACAATATTCACAGAGTTTACGTTTAAAAAGCTCATTTTCTGGTGGCATGGTACTTTGGTACATTATTACGCGTTTTTCTACAGATCAGTTCGGGGTGGGTTGGGGGGGGGGGGGGGGTTCAACTTCATTCACCACTGTCCGTTAACTTTAGGTCAATTATCCAACCCAGTGTATACCTAGGTGTGACATTAATGTTGCTCTACACAATTGTGGTGGTGAGGTGTGTGTGTGGGGGGGGGGGGGGGGGGGGGGAGATAACCAACTCAGAGTGAACATAGCGTCAGTTTTTAGATGACTGTTCTAAACATACATATATATTACACAAATACATATTACACAAATATATATTACAGAAATAGATTTAAATAAGTAGCATTGGTATTATGACAATATTTTTTTTTACAGAGGGGTCCATGGGGAAGGGGGGTTGTAACTGTTTCATATAATTTTTAATCGTAATCACTATCGCCCAAACTGTAAGAATACTACTACTTCATCGTGATGACGTTGTTGACCTTGTCAAAATTTCCCCACCAATACGCAGTTTGCTCATAAGTAAATTTAAATAGAGGTGCCACGTCAGTTGTATTTGTTTCTGTATTGTAATTTTTTTTAAATTATTCACACGATTCAAACTGTATATATAAAGTAATTATGCGTGAAGTTTTATGTATAACATTTTTAATTCAATTATTCGTAAGCAAATACATTATACAGTTGCCTTAAACTTAACACCCCTCTTGCCAAGTGGTACTACCGTAGAGGTTTTTTAAACATTGCAATGCATAGTATGGTTATTTTTAGAATGGCAAACTGATGCAGCTGTTAATAACGTGTTGTAAACGTAGACACAACTAGACTAGTACAAAAATGCTTAACTGCTGCATGAAAAGAAATCTTGTGATTTACATAGATGTGCCGACCAAAAAATTTTTTAAACAAATATCATTGTTTAAAACTTTGAGTTTAAAAAGTTTCCAAAAAGGCGCCACTTTGCTGAAAATGGCCAGAGGGGGAGCAGCTGCTCCCCCTGCCCCCCCCCCCCCCCCCCTGCGTACGCTACTGTGTAACAGAATTCCAAATATTAACTTAGATTCTCGGATTAAAGAAATGTCTCTGCATTATTTTATTTTTTTCAATACAGGGCTCTGTGAAGATCTGGATAAAATGTATTACTGCGAGTGACAATGTGACGCTACACTTTAATGTTCTAGAGATCAACAACAGCAGTGTTAGGTTTTACCCAGAATCTGGTACTGGGCCTGGTTTAAAATCTCTGGCTATTGATCCAGATCGACAGTTCTTTATTACAAAGTTAGACGGGAATATGCAGGTAAACATGATAATTTTACTTACCTTATCTTTAAACAATAAATATCAAGTTAAGTAGATTTAAATTAGGTACATGTCGTGATTTGTTTGTATATGTTTACTCTGATCTAACCAAATATTTGTCAATAAAACAATTTTGAAATATTTTTTTAGGTGGATTTGTAAATTGACTAAAAGCCCCCCCCCCCCCCCCCTCACCCCCAACCAAAGCTAAAAAGCATAATTCAGTGAAAGCTACGCGCAATAATTCTACGTTTTAATAATTCTACTATTTTATATACAAATAGGCCTACACAAATTGTTTTTTTTTTTAACTTTATCATAGGCAAACAAAACCTACATACTAGAAATGACTTTTAAGTCTCCTTTAAAAAATGACCTACACGGGTTGTATTACAGTAGCTACAATAGAAATGGAAGTCTTGTGTAAGTATAATCTTTGTATTGTTTCAGTTATTACAGAATAAATGACTGTTCCAGATTAAAAAAAAATATATTAAAACCAACTATAGTTGTAACGTTCGTGGTTTGTGTTAGATGATAAATGATATATGATAAATAGCACAATTAGATTGAATACAAAATAGCAAGTAGTATTTATTAGATCCACTGGGGATAAAGTTCAAATGACAAGTGATCATTATAAAATAAAATCATTGTTCACGCAGAGCAAAAATATATATGAGAACAGGGGATACTACTGTAACAGTACTTGAGTGCGTGAGTGACAACGTTAGTTCCCTTGTATACTTTACCATATTTTGACATACTTCTGTTGTGTTTTATAAATTACGAGCCGACCCGAGACGTTTGCTGTTTAGTTGTTTTATTTTCTACTTTTCATACTTTGTGAATTCGACACTACCCCCCCCCCCCCCCCCCCGCGTAAGCAGCCGTCCGTGACGACAGTTTACAGACGACAATTAAATGATCAAGGAGAACTTGTTACCTCCCCTTAGGTTCAAATCGTTTAAAAACTAATTATCTGCCCCTAATAGCCGTTACTAATTCGACCCGGCTCTACGATTGTAAACACCAGACTTGTGGGGGTGGGGGTGAGAGAGATATGGTCTGTTGCACATGCCTGGAGTGGGGGGGGGGGGGGGCGAGAGGAGGGTTAGATAGTCGTCTTACGTACGTGGTGGTGTCCACGTAGAGAACTATATATAGGCCTATAGAAGATTATGAGTACGCGCAATGGTATATGTATGATTTAGATCTATAACATGTATTCACATTTAGTAACTAGAATAGTTTTGATCTTCTTTTTCGTTCTTAATTAAGTATATAATGGAGGATTTAAACAACAAACCCAACTTTGTGTATGAACCGGACTGTGCTCTAAAATTGATCATAGTCAGATTTTTTTCTATGGTATCTATTGCGTCACTGATGGTTTATGTACGGTGAGAGATCCACGGCGGGGAGAGGTTTTGAGTTTTGATTGTTTCTGGAATGATATTTTCGATTTCACATTTCTTTTTTTTATTTTATTGCTTCTTTAATAAAACCTGCTCTTTGAAGTCGGTTTGATGGACTGGGCTTCTGGAGTTTGTGTTTTGTGTTTTAGATTATGGTTATCCAGTACCTCTAGCTTTGTGTATTGAGTGAGGATTTTTTATTCTCTTCTTTCTTCTATTGAGCTAAGAGCGGCTATTTCCTCCATTGCTTTTATAGGCTAGTTTCGATGATTAAGCTAACAAATCACGGTTAATCATTTCTAGATCAGAGTTTCTTCCAGGCATCTCTTTTTGCTCCCCCCCCCCCCGAAACAATTTTACCGCCCCCCCCGAACGAAATGAAATTTATATAATTTATATTGAAAATATATACTTTTAACAGTGTCCGCCCCCCCCCCCCCCCCCCGAAGAAAGTCTACCGCTCCCCCGAAAATTTCAAGTGCCCCCTGGAGAAAAATGTCTGGAAGAAACACTGTTCTAGATCTGATAAAAAAAATGTGATTCCCATATTTTATTTTTATATATCAGTATTCTAACATGCATTTATGTATGGGGTTTAGTCTGGTTATATAATAACAAAGGTTCTTATCTCAACAATACATACACTGCCTGCCTAATTTATGATGTGTATAGTGTTAGAAAAAATATCACATTTAGTGTTATAATTAATTATATATATATATAGGCATATATATATATATATATATATATATATATATATATAGGTCTATATATATATATATATATATATATATATATATATATATATATATATATATATATATATATATATATATATATATATATATATATATATATATGCGTTCAGTTAGGATCTATGTTGCCAATATCTAACATTAAGAGAAATATTTTTTGTCTCGATAGTTGTCACACAATTTAAAAGAAATTAAATTGATTTGATTTATAAAATGTACATGATGATAGATTCTAAATACAAATTATGTTGACGCTTATGTTGTTTTTATTTTTTATTCAGCTACATAGCATCAACTCTGTTTTCGCCCACTGATGCCAGGAAAGCATTTCCTTGTTTTGATGAGCCGGCTATCAAAGCTACATTCAATGTTACACTAGTTCGTCCAAGTCATTTAATTTCTCTATCAAATATGCCAGTGTTAAGCAATAGTGCTTCATAGTAAGTAAAAGTTACTACAAGACACAATGTAACTGTATGAAACACCGCAAATTTATTCTGTCTGGTTTTTTTTTTTTAAATTATAAAATTTTTATTCTAAGTAATCGGACAATTTTAGGAAAAAGTGATTTGACCTAGATCTATAAATATAAACTTAATAAACATTAGGCCTACAAAACAATATTTACTTTAGAACTTAGATTTAATTAAGGCTATAGATCTAGAATCTAGTTTATTTGATGCTTTTTAAGTTCTATTATATTTTGACATATTGCCATGTGAAGAAGCATACATTACATTTCTTTTTCCTAAAACTCACATTAACAAAACTTTTATAGTTGTTTATAATTATATTGACTAGTAAAACTTGTTATTTACCTGTCCTGTTTCCTCTAGTATTGAAGATGGTATTACCTACATTAAAGATGTTTATCAACAAACACCTAAGATGTCAACTTACCTGTTGGCATTCATCATTTGTGACTTTGAATACACATTCAACACAACTAAAAATAACATTTTGGTCTGTATTTTAAATTTATTTATAAAAGTAAAAATAATGTTTTTAAATTTTAAAATCAGTAGGAAATTAAACTGTTATACAATGGAAAATTAAAAACCAAAAAGTCTAGTTTATAATATATAAACTATAGTGAAATTCAACCTGTATTTTAAAATAATCTTCAATGGGTCATTAAGAAAACATTAAATTTTTTATATTGAAAAATGTATAGATATTTTGTCTGAGATATTGTGTCTGAAATCATTTGTCCTGGTATCATTTGTCTTGTCACCATATATATATATAAACCATATAGCACGGCTTTCTTTTTTTTTTGGCCTTAGTATCGTGTATGGGCTGCTAAAGCAGCTATCAATCAAACAGCCTATGCCTTGGAAACTGGTATAAAAATTATCACATATTTTGAGGAGTTTTTTAATGTGTCTTTCCCCCTACCAAAACAAGGTAACGTATTTTCAAACTGCCATAAATAGTTTAAAATTAAGATTGTTGATTAAAAGCTTAAAAATGTAGTCTGATTAGCATTATATACATTAGGCTTTATTTGTATCAAACCAGTATCCACTTGATAATTTTAATGGAGTTGTCTTTAACAGATATGATTGCAATACCAGACTTTGCTGCTGGTGCTATGGAGAACTGGGGTCTAATTACATACAGGTGACTTTGTTTACAAATATACAATATTTTAATAATAATTTAAAACAAAAAATGGTGAAAAGAATTAAAGATATTTTTTAGCTAAACAAACCTGCAAATAAACAAAGACACACAAAAAGTTGTGTTTGTAATAACAAAAAAGCTGGTTGAAAAATCCAAACAAAGTCTCGAGTTCAAACCCACTGGCAGATAATTCTCGTTCCCCTACAACACTAATAATTAAGAACGAAGAAGAAGAAAGAAATGTAATAACATTTTCAAAAGATTTAGTAGCTTACAGTAAAATATTTAATTTTTAATAAATATATTTTTCAATTAGAATTAGAATTTTATTCATCTATACATAACATTACATTTTTACCATACAATAGTGTTATAATAATCATACTTTTTAAAATAAAACAAATTTTATATATACAATGTGAATTTTCTTTGATGTAGAGAAACAGCTATGTTATATAAACCAGGGGTTTCCAATGAAGGTAACCTGGAAAGAGTTGCTGTTGTGGTATCACACGAGTTGGCACATCAGGTTTGAGTTCTAATACCATATAATTTGATGATTCAAATTTTTGAAAATATTTTATAAAACGATTTTCTCTTGTAATTTTATTACATCTTGTTATTATCTTAAACATTAAAATGATACTTAAATAAATAAAAAGGATACAGATTTAATTTTATTAAAACAAATACAAAGAATTGTCATTCTTCATGCCTTATTTTTTAATTATTAGAACAATTAAGGCTACTTTACACTACCATATTATAATTTGATGATTTAAATTGTTTAAAATACTTTATAATAAAAAAATGATTTTATCGTGTAATTTTATTACATCTTGTTTTAATCTTAAATATTAAAATGATTGAAATAAATAAAAGGGTTACTGATTTAATTTTATTAAAACAAATACAAATCATTGTCATATTTCATTTTCTACATTTTAATTAATAGTACAATTAAGGCTACTTTAAGACAAACTGTGGTGTATTCATTAGTAATTATATTAATTGTATTAACTTAAACAGTGGTTTGGTAACTTGGTGACCCCTTCATGGTGGGATGACCTTTGGCTGAAAGAAGGCTTTGCCAGCTTTGTTGAGTATTTGGGAGTTAATCATGTTCATCCTGACTGGAACATAGTAAGTCATTTTTTTTTTTTAGTTTTCATAGTTTCTTAAATTAATTATTTTATTTTACAGTTGTGCCCCTTTATCTGAGGCATTATTTTAAAAATAAATAACTATTGCAGTCATTAAACATCAGTTCTTAACTGTGCTTGCTCATAACTATTAAGCTGAGTGAACTGTTTAAATTATAAAACTATAAATGTTCATTTTTCATCATTCGCCCCATTTGTTTTAGTAATTACCAATTTCCCACATTTATTAAAATTAAAGAAAAAATTCCTCTTTAGGCCTAATGATCCAACGAGCAGATGAAGTAGAATTCACATTTCTTGACCTCAGCATATTGAGGGATAATGTGGTCAGCACTTTGTCCAGCTGCCTTTACTTTCCAGGTACCCATCAGAACTGGGTGGACATTGCACTGCCTTAAATCCAAGTTCGAACTCGAGACTTTCGTGTTTCTAGTCTAGCGCTCTATCGTTTGACCATGCTGTCTCTTTCTCTCCTTACCACAGTATTTTCCTGGGTTCTTATTTTGAATCTTATCACTCTCTTTTGTTTTAGTTTAATATGTTAGTGGTCCGTGACCTTCAACCTGCACTTGAATCTGATGGACTTGTGACATCACATCCTGTGTATGTTCCGGTTGGTCATCCAGATGAGATCAATGAAATATTTGATTCTATATCTTACAGCAAGGTTTGAGTTTTTAATTAATTCTGTTGTGATTTAAAATGATCAATTAATACAATTTAATTTAACGTTTTACTTAATCAGGATATAACAACTACATAAGTATTATTTATTTTTTTAGGTTTAATAAAAACTGTGATTAAATTCTTTTACAGGGTTGTGCCATTATCAGAATGATGCTTCATTTTCTTGGTGAGGGAACTTTCAGACGGGGATTGAATGTAAGAACACTTATAGAACAAAACTAATGGAATTGACTTTGCCTTAGTATAATATATCAATAATCTATCTTATAACAATAATCTATCTTATAAAATTAATCAGCTGATTTAGTGTTAAATTTTCGTCACATATTGTTTCAGAGATATTTAACTAACCTGAAATTTGATGCAGCCTATCATGACGACTTGTGGACTGCCCTAACAGAGGTAAAACTAAACTTACAGACATATTTTTTAAAAAGATTTCCTTGGTTAAATTAATCTTCAGAAAATAAGAGTACGGCCTATTCTAAAATCCAATACATCTAAAATTTCCTTTAGTTTATAGGCAGTTGCTTTTTTTTGGGGGATATTTAAAAACAATTTAATTATCTATTTTCAATATCTTTTTCATCTATTAACAGCAAGCTTTAATAGATGGGAAGCAGGGCATTGATGTAAAAACTATAATGGATACATGGACGCTTCAAATGAATTATCCTGTGGTCACGGTGCTACGCAGTAATGTCTCTGTTACAAAGTTACTGGTATCTCAGAAAAGATATCTGGAAGATTACAATGCAGTTGATCCTGGCAAATATGTGTCTCCTTTTGGGTATATTTTGGTTTATCAAACATTATCATGCTCATCATAATCATTCCTGTTGACCACTGTTTCTGATGAACATAGGGATGCAACCAACACTTCTCCATCATACTTATTTCTGGGTGATTCCTCCAAGTTGGGTCCACGATATTTTCTCCAACAGCTGACTTTAAAAAAGTTTATTTTGGCCTACCTACTTTCCTATTTCCTTGAGAATTCCAATCTATAGCGTGTCTGGTGATGTTGCTAGTTGGTTTACGCATGATGTGTCCAATTCATCCCTATTTGCGCTTATGTATTTCTTTGCAAATAGGTTCTTGTCCAGTTTTTGGCTATGTTTAAATATTACATGATAATACTTTGATGTCGGTGGGATAACTTATACAAATATGTCACTATTGCAGCATTGTTCAATTATTTTAATAAGAATATCTGTTCTTGTGAACCTTAGGGACAACTGGGTGATGACACCCTGTATATATGTAGATACCGCAAGGACACCTGTAATAACTGACAGACAGTACACATATAGTGACAGCCCGTACACCTGATTTATTTCTCATTACTTAATGGCTCTTAAAAATGAATAATATTATTTATTGAAATGGTAATTCCTGTATTCATTTCAACAAACAGTTACAAATGGAACATCCCAATAACAATCACAAGCAGTGAGAATCCAAATTTTAATCAGACAGATAGAGATGTTCTTTGGCTTCATGCTCATGAAGAAAGAAGTAAGTATATTGTTTAAATTTTTAAATTTTCTTAGCATTTTAACATCTTCTCTATGGATAAGCTGTGTTTGTCAATTATTTTAATATACAGCCCTGGTAGTCTATGAACTAAAGTTCATATGTTTCTGTGTGCTTAGCATATGATGGGAAAGTGTATTATTTATGATTTTTGTCCTAAATTTTAAATTATGAGTTTTGTTTATCATGCATCTTAATGCAATA
Organism: Physella acuta; assembly: GCF_028476545.2. Classification (NCBI taxonomy): domain Eukaryota; kingdom Metazoa; phylum Mollusca; class Gastropoda; family Physidae; genus Physella; species Physella acuta. The sequence goes on from NW_026732032.1 coordinate 76,351, forward strand.
ATTTTAACCAATTGAAAGAGCAAATTGACTACAGCCCACTTCCTAAGGCTTATAATACAAATGGATGGATTCTTGCAAATGTTGAAATGAATGGCTTCTATAGAGTCAACTATGCAGACAGTAACTGGGAAGCTTTATGCAAACAGCTAGTGAATGATCATATAGTAAGGCTTCTATTTCATTTTTAACTGTCTTACATGTTTTACAATATAGTAGGAGATGTTTTTAAAATGGTTGAAATATGTACATTTTTTAAAATTCAAGATTCTCACATTTACCTTTGATAAGTATACCAAAAAATCATTTTCTATTAAAGTCAGGTAGATAAAGTTAAGTTCAACTATTATTTTGAATGCTGTATAAAGTGTTGTTTGTTAAAAAACTAGCAGCTATTTCAGACCAATTGAAAGACACAAATTATGTAAGCATCTTTGGAGGATGTGGTTATTTGTTATACAAAACATGTATGGTATTTTACTCATACCAATCAGACCTCAATAATACTGCTTTTAATGAAAAAAATGCTCTAGGCCTATGTTGAGTTTATTTATTTGCTTATTTATAGTGATTTCAATATTTAATTTGCATTATTTGTTACCTTTGTAGGTATTTCCAGTAATAAACAGAGCTCAGATAATCAATGACGCTTGGAATCTAGTCAAGTATGTCTCAAGGCCTTATCTTTTTTCTTCAGCTGCTCTGATTTCCTACCTTTTGTCCCTAATGGAATTTTTTGAAATACATTTTAGACAATTACATAAATTTTCAAATCTGCAGATCAATTAAAAGTTCTGTGGGTTTTTTTAAAAAGTATTTCTTTATTGCATTTTCAAGTTTGATTTTGTACCAAAAGCAATGGGTAGTTTTGCTAGGATAATACTCAGCTTTAGTTTATATGTAGTTAATGTTATTTAGGTAAACAAAAGGTAGTTATGATTTGCACTGGTTTTACATGTATGGTTATAGAAATAGAGAATATTTACTTAAGTAAGTCAGAATTTTTAAGTGTATTTTTAAACTGAATTATCGTTTATGTTTTAAAAGTAAATCTTCATGAATGTGTTTTGATACAATAGATCAGGTGACTTAAAACTGAACATTGCATTGAAAACAATTGAGTACCTCCATAAAGAAAAAGATTATGCACCATGGGTTGCTGCTAGAACAGAACTTCTCTACACTTCAAGAATGTTGGCTGTCACTCCTTTGTTTGGACTCTTCCAGGTTTTACAAAAATTTCAGAGCTAACCAGTTGAAGCATAGAAAATTTATTACCTAAATTGTTTAAATGAAATAAAAAATACTTCTAACAAAGGCAATCTAAAATTTATTTTACAAATTTAGCAATTTAAAATTGTAATTTATTTTTCAAATTAGCACATTAATAAATGTGTGATTTGTCAAGAAAAATCTGTAAATTATTGTATTTCAGAAATTTATGCAAGACAAAATCAACAGCTCATTCCAGTATTTTGGTTTTAATAACACAGGATCATCTCATACAGAAATGTAAATATTCTTATCAAATCTTATCTTAAAATATATTTAAAATGTATATATGAATAAACACACATATTTATGAATATTTATTTATTTATGTAAAAACATGTAGGCAATTTAAAAACAAAATATTATTGATTAATTTTTAAATGAACAGTTTAGCTCGAAGCCTTAATGTTAATATAGCCTGTAGCTATGGCATACAAGCCTGTCTAGATGCTGCTCAAGCCCAATATAAACAATGGATGTCAAACCCAACTACAAACAAGTATGAGTACATTTTATTTTTTATTTTTATATTTTTTTCACATAATTATATCAACTTAATATTATTATCTTTGTATTTATTAAGGTCATGTTACATAATTGAGCAAATTTAGTCAGTGCATTGTTCCAAATTAAAGACTTGTATATTTTTCTTTCCTTGTAGCATAGACCCCAATTTTAGAACCACTGTATACTGTAATGCTATTGCAAATGGTGGTTGGGATGAGTGGAACTTTGGTCTTAAGGTAATACTAAGTTACCAGAACTCACTGAAAACAAGACAGGTGTACTTAGTTGATCACACTTGTTTTAAAATTTGAAAACAAATTTTAGTTTTTTTACAATAGTTTTTTTTTTAACGTCTTAGAAAGTAGGCCTACTTTTAGCTTCTACCTTTTATTTTTAACACCAGATGTACACTGAGTCAGATTTAGCCTCAGAGAAATATAATCTGCTTGTTGCTCTATCCTGCACAAGACAACCTTGGATACTAAACTAGTAAGATAAAAACAAAGAAATAGTTTAAATTTATGAGCTAACATATGAGAATATTTAACAGTACATTACCAGAATACTAGATATTATACTGTTTTTGGTTTATTATGTTGACATATGTTGTGCACATCATCAGTTCTGATAATGCTGAGAAAATTTCTATGTATGTGCATAATTTAAATAATTTAAAAAAATAAATAAAATAGTTAGAGTAAATAATTTCAAATTTACTGTTCAAATGTTTTATAAAATTATAATAGTAAACAAAAATTACATTAAGAAAAATTAATAATTTAAAAGAGGGATTTCTTGCAGCTATATGTCACTGATCTTTGAGAAAAACTCTGTAATTCGCAATCAAGATTCTTCCAAGGTTATCCTACTTGCCGCAACAAACACTGTTGGCAGATCATTGGCCTGGAACTTCTTTAGAGCAAACTTCCAGAAACTAAAGGATAAGTATGTTCTTTTCTATGTTCTTTTCTATGTTCTTTCAAATTTAATATAGAAAGTTCCTTTATATTCAGATTTATTATTTTGCATTTTACAACTGCAGAAAAGTGTGAAATTATTTTGATTGTTTTGTATTTCAAATTGATAAAATAACTAAACACTTAATATTGATCCACTTTGCAGATTTGGAGGCTCATTTTTTGCTTGGCCTGCGTTGATAGATTATGTGACTAGTGACTTCAATACAGAATTTGAACTCAGTGAGGTAGGGTATATCAATTTGTTATTTTTTATCTTCTTTTTTTTAGAGACGTCTCCTGCACAGCTTAAAAATAATAGGACACTACATGTTTTAGGAATGAGTAATAATTCATGTTATGTAAGATTGTTTTTCTTTTAAATATAAATATTACTTCTTTAAAGTTAAATATTTGATACATAGGTAAAGGCATTCAAAGCAAGCCAAGAAGGCAAATTTGGTTCTGGTGAGAGAGCCATGCAGCAAGGCATTGAGAAAATTTCTTCCAACATCAAATGGATGGAAACTAATCGGGGTGTCCTTAAGACTTGGCTAGAAGATGTCACTTCACACCACACTGGATAAACTTTTACTTTTGAAAAATTTTTATACTTTGTTACAATAGTTATTAATCATGCTAAAGTTTTTGGTAATAACATGAGATATAATTTTAAAAGTATAAACATTGTATTTTTCATATGTTGTTTAAGACATTCCTTGTTATATTTAATTTGAACTGCACATGTATTTAGATAAACAGTATTAAACAGTTTTTCATAAAATTAATTTCATTCAATAAATTGAGTGTTTTTATGAACTAATGGATTTTAAAATATTTTCATTTCATGGGATCCACAAATTACTGCAAGATGCTTATTTCTTTTTCAACATCATAGATCTTTTTGTGTGCTGTAAGAAATCTGTGTTGCATCTAATGTTGCCAGTTATTTTTTTCTGTTTGTGATTTGCTGTACTCAAAATGCTTTGTTTGTTGACATCAATAATTTTATTTACCAGATCCAAATGTAACTAACAATTGACATTTCTGTGGAAGCCTTAAATGAGTGACCCTAACTATCAGTTTTTTCGTCAAGGATCTCTTGGGGGGGGGGGGGGAAGAATGTAGAGTTTCTTCTAGGCATCTCTTCGGGGGGGGGGGGGGGCTCTAACTCCCCGAAAATCGTCTACCTTAATGAAATAGAATTTGTATAGAAAATATATACTTTTACCAGTGAACGACTTCTCCGTAAGTTTTAGTACGCCCCCCTCACTGCCCCATGAAAATATAAGAGAATATGAAACATGTATTTTTAGATTTTATTGAAAAGAGTGAAACTGTAACATGTCATTATTAATAGTTTGCATGAAAAGGTCTGTATTTTGGTACCTTAAAAGCCTAACCTCAACCATAGAGGCGGATAAGGAGTTGTTTTTATGGTGTTCGTTTAAATTTGAAGTGTCTAGACGTAGGTCATAAGTGGCGGGGCTTAACTTTTCGCCCATAAACTTTAGCATTAGTGAGGGGGCTTATCTTGACAAGGTCCCTTTCATTTTGTCATGTTCCATAGGAAAATATTTATTTTTTCATGCTACAACGACAACAATGCATAGTCATTTTTGCTGTCGTCTATAAATCTATATGAATGTTCGACAAATCACCGACATTAAAACCCGCAAGTTGGGATAAATTAAGCATGAACACATCGTCTAAAATCCAGAGGAAGAAAATGGGGGGGGGGGGGGAAGAAATAAGGCGCAACCCCACTGGAGGAAGACTTGGAAGCAAAGGCTGTACGACTTACATTTTTAAATGGGCCCAACTAATAACAGTCACCCAATACCGAGTCAGTTGGAAAATTGGAGTAGCGGCCCTTTTGTTCCACGGAGTTCTCATTGCGTAAGGTAATATGGGTTTAAACAGATTATACCGATGCCTCGGGGCTTATATTAGCTTTTGCATCAGGAGATCAACTATAAATGTCAATGACGTCACACCCCGGTATTAATATAAATAATATTTAACCCCCCACCCAGTCCGTCAGAAAAAGTCATACTTCAGAACACCTACCTACTAGGCCTACTTTTCTCTTGTTAAAAAAAAAGAGATAACATTTTTAAAAAGAAAAATTACAGCTTTTTATTAATATTGCTAACTTTGCTTTCTTTTTTAAGAACTCGCTTTCATTATTTACTAGTATTTAATAGGCCTTACTGAAAGGCAGTAGCGTAGCGAGGGGGGCGGGGGGGGGGGGACATATGTCCCCGGGCGCCGACCTTAGGGGGCGCCAAAATGGGTTTGAAAAATAAATTGAAAGGTTGAGAGGGGTGCAAATCGAAAGTTTGGGGGGGGGGGTGGAAATGGAAAAGTTTGTCCTCGGGCGCCGGGAAGGGTCGCTACGCCTCTGCTGAAAGGGGTCTATGCAAAAAATACGACCATGTTGTCTTTATAAATATTAAATACAAAGACAATTTATGTTTATTTTGTAATTCTTAATACATCTGATACATGTGTTGAACATCTTCTGAAAGCAAAAAATGCCAAATATCTTGATAATTTGGAAAAAATATATAGGGATAGTCCTCTAAAACCTAGGTCTTAACCTAATCTGAGCACAAAAGGCATGATTAAAATTGCTAATACGCCTTGTTTGGTAATTAGTACCACGGGTACGTTTTATGGGCTTAGTCGACTTAAATTCAAAGAGATTCCTGATTCATGTTTTAAATCAACCAACTGTAGAAAAACAAAACGTGTTCATAAAATAAAGAAGAATGATTTGGTCAGCATCGTAGAAATTACAACATACGCATAAATAAGTCAAGGCACGGCTAGAAAAACAGTCTAAACATTACATCGAACACTGACCAAAAAAAAAAAAAACGGACTTAATGCTTTTCTTTCTCGTAGTCATTTATTGCACCCGTTATACGTCTCCGTTATCAGTGGCGTCGCCAGGTCGGGTGTCACCAGGTGCGGCACCTCATGGTATCACCTCCCCCCTTATTAATTTTGCATTTGGTTTCCCCCCTCCCCCGGTAAAAGCTTTAAAGTGTTCATATTTAATACTAATGATGTTTATGTATAGTCGTTGTTAATTCATATGGGTGTAGCAGTGTAGCATTGTTTTCTCTATAGTTTGCAAATTTACGTCATGGTGTTACCTACCTCTCCCTTCTCGTGATCGTAAGCATTTAAAATATTTTTTAACTGTAATTAACCATTCAGTGAACTGGCAAAACATATTTGTTCTATATATCTTGCAATTTGCTTTTGTGTCGGTGTCACCCCCTAAATACTTCTTGGTAAACTAGCACAATTCTATTACACTCCGTTATGCGTCTATGTAAACTTGCACTATTTTATTGCACCTCGTTATGGGTCTAGGTAAACTTGCACTATTTTATTGCACCTCGTTATGGGTCTAGGTAAACTTGCACTGTTTTATTGCACCATGTTATGCGTCCAGGTGTACTTGCACTTTTTTATTGCACCTCGTCATGCGTCTAGGTAAACTTGCACTATTTTATTGCACCCCGGATATATCAAAGTAACCCCGCCCTATGCTTTCACGAAAGAAAAAAACAGATTTACGATACTGAACTTCGGAACCTTGTTTTAGAGTTCACAAAGTTATTTATAAAAAATTTACCAGTAGCAGGGAGATAACTATGACGTAATTGTTTCAGATTCACCCACTTTTCTTGCCATCCAGACATGATACTGCTTGGTACGACTGAACTCAGGGGCGCATGTACTATGTATGCAAGGCCTTGATGTATAAATACAGAACACTGCGCGTTTTATTCTTGCGTTGAGCTGTAGCTCATAGATCTACAGGTAAGAGAATTTAAGAAATTTGAATTACATAAGGTTTAAAAAATGCATGCGAGATTAATTTTTCCTCATGCGTAATTTGGAACTTTTTTTTTTTAAAGCACAGGTAACTGCTTTTCTGCATTTTTTTTTGTTTAGCTTTCTTCCGTGAGTTAAATTTATTACGTAATAGACCTAGGTTAATATGTTGTGCGGCGGTATTAAAAAAAATCCAACCGGCAACTAGATCGCAGTGATTCATTCAGACTATTTTTCCCCGGGGTGCACTTAAAATTTTAATAAAGGGAATGGAATACATTTTCCGGGGGGGGGGGGGGGGGGACACTAGTAAAAGTATATATCTTCTATATAATTTATATTTCGTTGGTTGGGGGGGGGGGAGTGTTAGACGGATGCCCGAAAGAAACTCCGCTAGATCACACAACCAGGAAACAAAGTTACCTTCACGTTTGTCTCCACACTTTCGTATCCAGACATCACCGACTCTAGCAACCCTCATTAGCCAGCCGGTCTGGTATAGAACGTTACTAGTGGCGTCAACTGGTTTGGGTGTTGATATCGTTCGTGTTTTTTATTAGCAAGCCCGCGTTCTACCGCTGGACCATGCGCCTCCACCAGATCTGTTTTTCTATATTTTAATCTAAAACAAATTATTTGTAAAGTATAGAACACAAATTATGCCTCTATTAAAAAGAAATCGGACTATTCGATTACAAAT